>NC_081343.1:24625042-24635893 GCF_029784015.1 Lycium ferocissimum
GAATTTTGGGTCACTTACACGTGCTATGGTCCATGATTACAAGCAGAGACTTTGCGACAGTAGTCGTGCGCTTCCAGAGTGTGTCGCCTCAAAACGGAGTTCCACTGGTTGATGTGTTTTTATTTTACGGAGCCCTCATATTTACAAGCTTGCGTTTACTTGAGAAACGACGAAAAGATTTTGAAAAATTTTACTATGTATTTTTTACTTTACTTTGTCTTATGATTCCAAGAGAGCATGTGTGTACTAAGAATCCGAGGGTTCGCTCGGCTCCCGGTATGAAGTGGGGTGCCCATCACACCCTAGTAAAGTCGGGGGTGTGACAAAGTGGTATCGAGGAGCGAGGTCGGTCTAAGGGATATGCAAAGTCGTGTCCGGTAGAGTCCTGTTTATGGGTGTGAGCGAAGCGCGCGTCTATAGACGGGGAGCTGCCCGGGGGCATCTAGGAATAGTTGACCTTCTTTAAATCTGTGATCGTGCGATAGAGCCAAGTCTAGGAAAATGGAGTGTTATACCCAGCGTTTTTGGAGCATGAGTTTTGACGTGTACCTCGTCGTATTGTAATGAGATGTTTTGAAAGGCACAAGCCATGGAAAGTACGTAACAACGAAGAAAAAGGGTGAATTACGATCTCGTAAGTCGTAATCGGGAAAGAATATTTTGAAACACGGGAACATGGCCATTATTAGTGTAATAAGTGATAATCATGTATGGAGAATTTCGGAATATTTCGGGATTGAGCAAATTGAAGAAAATAAGTTCGACGAAAATTTGAGAAACGCGGGACGGATTTTAGTTAATTTTGGAGGCGCATATCTCATAGTATATGTGGGTTTTAAGGTGGTTCAAAGTCCTAAAATGAAGTTCGTCGAGTCTAGTTTGTAATGCAACCAACCGTTCAAATTTGATAGGACCGGCCGGAGTGAGAATTATAGACGTTACAAAAGTAGGCCATCATGTGGCTCGATATTCCCGCGGCACCGCTACAGTACCGCTACGGTCATGCCTACTCTGATGCGCAGCTACGGTTAAAACCGACCCATTGGGTCCGTTTTAAGGTGTTAAAATCTCATTTTTTCATCCAAAACTTCCAAATTTCCGGAAAAATTCGACAAAGGAGGAGCTAAAGAAAAGGTAGATTTAATCCTTCTTTACATGTTTTATGGATGTGTTGAACGTGTTATGGTGCATGGAAATGGATGGAAAATCATGAGAGGTTGTATGTTGGGAGTTAGCCGTGGGTGTATGTTGTTGATGTAAGCATGACAGACCAATTTTATGTGATGTAATTTGATAGTTGTGGATGTTGTGGAGTGTGAAAATGAATTAAAATCATGAAAATATGGATGTTAAAGTTGAGTTGTGAAAGTTGAAGGTTGGCCGTGTGTTGTGTGTATGGTGTGATGATAGTGATTTAATTGTATACAACATGTTTGTGTGTTATGGTAATGTGTAGAAAGTGAATGAAACTTATGGAATGGTGTAGGATGAGGTTGGCCAATAGGGGCTGTTTTTGGTAGCTTATAGCGAATTGATTTTATTTGGTATGTTTTGGTTGTTGTAAATGAATCCAATGAGGTAAATAAGAGCTTAATGTGCCAAGTTGGTCAGTTGTAATTGTTGGTGGACTGATTTAGAACCTTAAGAAATTTTAATGTGGTTTCATGAATTGGTGGAAGATAATGTCGTCAATGTGTGAAATTGTTAGTATGGTTATGAGTTTGGAAGAAAAAAGAAATGCGTTATTGATATTTCCTTGGACTTGGAGGGTTTGGGTTGCCTTATGATTTGGTTGGATTGTTTTGAACAATTTTGTGAATTGTGGAAATGTTATTGATTTGTGTTTGAAAAGGTTTGAATTGTTATTGAATATACGATCGTTGGTAGTAGTTTGAAAATATGTAGTTAAGTTGAATATAATTGGAATGTTGTCAAGTATGTGGAAATGACTTGTTAGTGTTAGAATGCGTTTGAAATTACTTCTTGATGTTGTTTGAAATGGTTGTTATTATTGTTGTTGACGATTTGGCCGGATTTAATTCTCGGGGTTGGTGAATATATAGGGAAATGCTGCCCAATTTTTGGTAGAAAAAGCAATGGTTTGGGATTGGATCCTTTAGCGGCATGTACTAATGTTGTTCGATGCACAGTGATGTTGTTGTAGATTTTGAGAGAAGACGAACTTACGTTTGGATTAGCTTAGGAAGCGAAGCAGTGTGAAGCTTACCCTTCTTTTCTTTTGGCATGTCTTAGACGGATTAAGGTATGACATGATTTGTGCCTTGGGGTAACTCCATTACGTAAATTTTGAGTAGGTTTGTGATTCGTATTTGCTTGATGTTGGCATCCTTGGTATATTAAAGTATGTCTTGGATATGATTGAGTTTGAAGTGTTAACGTAGCGATTTTTTATATGTTTATTATTATTCGTACCCTGTAATGCGGTCGAGTTACGATCCTCACGTCTTTTGTATGACTAAATTTGGGTTGCGAAAGAGGTTACGTTTTCAAAAAATTTGGTTTTAAAGAGTTTTGTTTTCAAAGAGATATATGCCTAAACATTTCCGAAACTTCGAACGTCGTAACACTGCATGCGATACTCGAAACGCCCCAAAACATAATATGTAAGTTCATAAGACATCATTCTCCCTACCCCTCGTAGTCGGGCTCGGACGGGGGTCGGCACCATGCCGTGGGGCCGCTGACCTTTCTATGCTACCTTTATGGATTTTCGGAAAATTTAATATTTTCTTCATTATGACTATTTATTTATGTATTTGTCGAGTTGGAAATAAGGATTTTATGCCCATGATTTTGGATACATAATTGTGGTTTCTAAAATTCGGTTTGACATATTCGACGGGGTCGGAAAAAAAAAACTTGTTTTGACTATGGTTTTGGATTTTCAAAAAAAAGAGGGTTAGTTCGATCATTCGGTTGAGTACATGATGATGTACGTATGCGTGGGTCACTTACGATCTGTTCGTGCGTTACGTATTTCTCTTTCACGGATCCGGGCAGTATATGATCGTGCGCACTATGATATACACGAGATTATGCTTGTGTTACGGTTCCGAGACCTACTTCGTAGGGCGGGGTTAGTTTATGAAGTTATCTTTGTGATATGGCTTATGATGTGTTGTGATGATGTGTGTGTGTTCGGGGATACGGAAGATTTGAAATCTTACGGAGTTATCTTGTGTTGTGGCGCCGGATAGGGTGGCGACTTGGTTAATCCCACCAGGTCCTATGGACCGCGTTTGATATGTGATGATGTGTGATGAGTTTGTTCTCCGATAGTGAGTTTGATCACCGATGATGAGCGGATCCCGCGTGATTCTTTGTCGTTGCATATAGCCCAGTTACGATGCGTTCGGTATGAGTATGCATGATTTGTGTGTCGGATGTAAGTACTTGAATAGTTGTGTTATTACGACTTCACTTTTACGTACTTCCTACTTTAGTTATGACCTCGTTTGATGTATGCTATGCTTTACGTACTCGGTACAATTTCGTCTTCGTTTCTTCGAAGGCTGCGTTTCATGCCACGCAGGTTGTTATATCCCGCATTTTTGTGCAATTGGATAATTCAAGATAATCGCGGGAAGACGACAAGCAAGGCTTTATTTTTATTTCGTTAAGTATATGAATGGCTTATGAAGCATTTGAAAGCGGAATTATTAAGAAAGGTCAAGGGCATGAAGGAAAATTCGCAATACGTCTTGTGGAATTATGGAGGAAGACGAAGGGTAAATTTGGAATTCGGAAAATATTTTTATGAGTTACAATTTATCATGGAAGAAAAATATTTGGGCTTGGATTTTTTTTTAAAACAAGAGAAAGCCCAATTGGCCATGACTTGGGCTAAGCCCATGGGAGGATTAATTTGTGGAATAAAAGATGACTAAGTCATCTTAATCCACAAAATTCTCTAGAAATTTCATGAAATAACAAGAACAAAAAAGAAGGAGAAAGAAAGACTAGGCCTTCGGCCATAGTAGATTTTCCAAGAAAAAAATTGCAAAAATTTCTCCAAAAATCATTTCTTGCTAAGTAGAGGGTGCCTAGCAAGGTGGAGTATTCATTTGGGCAAGAAGGACTCATGTTCATGCAAGTTGAAATTTCTAGCCAAGTGAAGAATTGAAGAACAAGGTAAGAATTTACTTCCTTTTCATGTTATGGATGCTTGTGCATGTCATAGTGTATGAAAATGAATGGAATCCATGGAGAACATGAATATAGAGGGGTGGCCGTGTGTGTGTCTAGGTGTGTGTTGAACTATGTCTTAAGCATTCTATCTAGTATTTGGTGGTTATTGTTGTGGAAGCCATGTTGATAATGGAAGTTGAACAAATTTTGAGAAGTTGTAGCCATATACATATGATGTTGGCCGAATGGCATAGCTTATGGAAGGGTGTGGTGAATTAATTTTACTTAGCATTGTAGTTGTTATTATGGTAAGTTCAATGATGTAAAGTAAGGATTTAATGGCTAAGAAGTGAAGTTGTGTTGATTTATGAATGAATGGAGAGCATGTTTTATTTAATATCTTGGTTGTTATATTATGGATTTCATGTTGCAAATAGAAGCTTAATGAGTTTAGTGAAGTTGTGATAGTTGGAGACTTGTTATGTAAAGTTCATGTAAATGGAAGATAATGAATCTTGCATGAATGGAAGATAATGAGACTTGTATGATGTTGTTGGCATATGAGTTATTAGGTTGTTATTGTTTTCATTGGAGTTTGGAAGTCTTGATGGAAGTAGTATATTGATTAAGTTGTTAGAATGTATCTTGGATTGAAATTGGAAATTGTTATTATGGTTGCGATATTATGATTGCTAGTTTGGCCGGGTTGAATTCCCGGATTGTTGTTGATGAGAATTGGCTAAGATGATTTTGGGGAATGATGTATTTACAAAGGAAGTGCTGCCGAAATTTCGGTAGCCAAGTGTTGTTTTAAGAACTCAATCCTAAAGGCACTAATTGTGTTTGGTAACCATGACCAATTTGTAGATTTTGGCGAAGTTGGAGCTTGAATTTGAAGTGCCATAAGGAGCGAAACGAGGTATGTAAGGCTTCACCCTTCTTTCTATGGCATGTCTTAGACGTACTAAGTCGATTACGTGTCCCGAGGACCATTCCTTTTCTCGGAATCTAAGATTGAAAATAGTTACTATTCACTCAGTAGAATTGAATTAGAACTTGCGCGAAATGTCGGAAAAACTTCTTTAACATCCAGAACTTACCCAAATAAGACCCGATTACCCTAAGACCCTCCCAAGTGACGCCATGAACTGTAATATACGTAAATTTGATACGCCGCCTCGTTTGACTCGAGGTGGGCCCACTATTCCCGAATTCTCTCTTATTGTTCCATTTGACCTATTTTCATTCTATAGCTAAGGAAAGTTTTCAGGTACGTCCCGACTACTAAACAAGGATTGTTTTAACTAAGCCTTTAACCCCAATGCATGATTTTTCCTCACTGAAAATTTACCAGTGTTTTCCAAAATATTCATTCTTTTCAAAAATCAAGTTTTATAATATTGCCATTTTCCAAAATATACTTTTTTCTTCAAGAACTAAGTTTTATAATGTTGCTAATTTTTATGACCTAAACAACGACTATAATCCTATGATGACTATGAATCTAGGATGCCTATGCTCCTATGAATACTATGATCCCATGACGACTACGATCCTATGAAGACTGTGATCCTATGACTACTATGATTCCATGGTGACTATGATTCCCCGTTACCTATGATTCTACGATGTCAGCTATGCCATGTCTATAACCCGATATGCTATGACACGTTCTATGTTGATAGTCTCGCCTTATGATTATCGTCCTTCAAGGTGAGACAAAGCGACCATGATTACTCCATAAAGCGATCGGAGGGTTCCGACCTTACGTCACTCCGATAAAGTATAGCTTTTACTTGGGCTCTTATGCATGCTTAAGTTAAGGCTGTTATACCGTGCCTATACGGCCGGGCATGTCACCGCTACGGCGGCGACGTTGGATGATTATACCGCGCCTAGATGGCCGGGCATGTCACCGCTTATGCGGACTGCGATGTATATACTGGTCCTAGGGGGCCGGGCACGACCACCACTAGTGGGCGGCACGAGATATTTACCCCGGACGCGGGAGGCCCGGACGCGGGCTAATAATATTATGTGACTCAGGCAGGCTATGAAGTCCTATGTAATGTAGACAGATTATGTATGTATGTACGTAGAGATAAAGGTAAGCATGCATGATTCCGCCCTCTGGGGCAGATAGCTACAGCCATGATTTTATTTACGCCTCTGGTTGTGCTTTCTCGTATTATTGTTCTTGTTTCACCTTTGCTATCACGTTATGATTTATGTCTTACATACTCGGTACCTTATTTGTCGCGCGCCCCTTCACGTGGGCGCGCGTTTCATGCCGCGCGGTCGACGAGATAATGGCGGAGTTGATCCCTGGAGTTCCTTCGGCGTTTTTGCGGCGCTCCCGATTGTTTCGGAGCCCCGGTTTCTTGGTACTACTTTTGGTGTACATATTCGGGTCGAAAGATTGGCCCTCCCTATGTATATGTTTACTATGTTTAGAGGCTCGTAGACAGATGTGTACAGTAGCTATTGTATTCCTGATTGTCCCCGTCGCTGTACAGTATGGTCGTAAAGCTTATTAATCTATGTTCATATTTGCGCTATTTATGTTATTGCTAGTCAAAAAAAACGGCGTAGTTCATATGTGTAATAAGAGTCAGCGGGTTCGCTCGGCTCCGATTATGGGGTCGGGTGCCCAACACACCCTAGTAAGATCGGGGTGTGACATATATGTTCTGACATAAGTATCTACGATCTAAGTATTCTGGTATAAGCATTCTGATATGATAATTCCGATATAAGTATTCCGTTATCTGTATATGTTTATGATGATATGGGGATGGCGGCCAGGATGGCGCATTATGATTATTCACCGAGACCCGCAGTAGAGGGCCGGGACACGTTATGTATATTTGGTACATGATTCTGACATGCATGATTTCATATTACCGAGTCCCTTAACAAAGGGCCGGGACACGTTATTTGCATATATGACATATGATTCTGCTATTTATGATCCTATTGCAAGAGTCCCTTATCAGAGGGCCGGGACACGTTATATGCATATGTGATCTATGATTTTGATATGCATTGATGAGTCTATCCACCGAGTCCCTCACAGGAGGGCCGGGACACGTCACACACATGTACGATATATGACTCTGGCATACGATAATTCTATTCACCGCGTCCCCGCCAAAGGGTCGGGATACGTATCCGTGTGAACATACGTATGATTCCGATATATAGCACGTAATCCGAAAAGTAAGCATACGAATATTACGTACGTTCGTAATACACGATATATATAACATCATACGAGTACTCTGTACGTCCGGAATTTCGTCCGACATATGACCTCTCATCGAACATTCCGTACGTTACAATCCGTCCGACGTGCGATATTATCGGTGCACTCGTATTTTACGCACCTCTTCGGACATACGATACGTGATTGCAAACTAAGTATTTTGGTACTGCTTGACCCACTTGCTATGCCTCTTCCGGCATATGAGACGGGTATGTATGGATTGTGTACGAAAGGTAAGCGTACGGTATCTTGTGTAGTGTATTTTTTTTTACGTCCGTTTTTCGGTTATGGTTCGGTTTCTCCGTATTGCATGCTTTGCATACTCGGTACATATTATTAGTACTGACCCCCTTTCTTCGGGGGGGGCACGTTTCATGCCGCGCGGTACTCCCGGATGAGCTGAAGTTATTATAGAAGATGTTCCGAGATGGCAAGCTCCATTTTCCCGGAGGTCTTTGCCGAGTCGAGTTTGTTTGTTATGATTTACGGATACCGTGTTAGAGACTTTGCGGACGACGTCGTGGGTGTTGGTTGTCGGTCCGTAAGCGGCTCCATCCTCGATACGTCATATGTGATTGGTTTGTTTGATTACAGAATTTATGTAATTTGAAAGCAACGAAAATAATTATCTCTGAAAGTTGTATTTTGTACTTTATCATAATTATCAAAAAAAAATTTATGTGCGTAATAAGAGTCTGTGGGTTCGCTCGGCTCCGGATGTGGGGTCGGGTGCCCATCACACCCTAATAAGGTTAGGGTGTGACATAAGGTCTCGTACGAGGCTAATCGAGTTGTAGATTGCAAAGAAAAAGGCATGGATATGGTATAAGTACGGCCTTAAAGGGGGAGAACGTATTATGTTAGACTTAAAACGGCATTACAATATCTTTAGGTGTTAAGAAAGGAAATCTATTAGCTGGAGGCCGAGCTTAAATGTATTTACATACCAAGGGAATAAAGGGAAAGAATGAAAGACACCTTAAGGAACTGCTTCTCGCAAATACGAATTGTGATATGTTTATGTCATGATTTAATCCCCTATCGGGTAAACGGATGTTGTACCTAGATACGCAGTAATATGTTTTAAAGAATAGTAATAAAGGCAAGGAAATGGCTGCGAGCTAGGTCCCTAAAGAGTAATGGAGAGAGTTATCAGACTCAACGAATATTTCGGGTAATAACGATTATCGTAATAGGAATACCAGTGCTTGGTAGTTTGGAAATCTTTGAGGAAAAGAAAGAGGTTCGTTAGATACTAGAGAATAGTCCATGGACCACTAATCACATGAAACACGAGGAGATACGCCATGAAATTATGTGGATTATCGGTACGAAGTGATGTTTGATCATATTTGTAAAGAATCCGCACGAGAGAAATTATTCCACTTATGATCTGGAATTAGCCGCGGTGATTCATGTTTTGGGGAATATGGCGGCATAATTATATGGAATCCACGCTGATAATTGTACAGACCATTAGAGTCTCAAGGAAGAGCTGAACTTGCGACAAAGAAAATGGTTTGAATTATTGAAGAATTATGACGTCGATATTAACGTATCAGCCTAGAAAAGCTAAAGTTGTGGCAAACGCACTTAGTCGCAAACCTATGGGCAAATTGACCAGTGTGCATCCAGAAAGGAGGAATTGGTTCGTGAAATTCATCAGTTAGTTAGCCAGTAGAGTTCGTTTGGACGATTAAAATATTGGGGGTTTACGCTCCGAGAAGTTGGAATCGCTTCGTTATGGAGAAAAAAAAAAAAGGCGAAATGGCGTCAATTCGAGAATCCCATTCTAATACGGAGGTAGATTATATGTGTCGACGCTCGGGTTGGCACACCAATTATGAGCGAAGCACGATACTCGGTATTACAGTTCATCTTGGGTTTACTAAAATATATTACGATTTTAAATGTTTATATGGGTAAGGACGGTATGAAAAGAGACACTGCAGAGTTCGTTGGCCAATTGCCAGCAAGTCAAGATCGGGCATCAAAAGCCCAGTGGATTTCTTCAGGAAATGAAAATTCCAGCTTGGAGATGAGAAACGATTAACATGGAATCCATTATAGGTGTACCGCGCACTCTACACGGGTACGATTCTATTTGGATTATTGTCGATAGGTTGGCGAAGTCAGCCCCTTTCCTTCTGGATAGAGCTACTTATTCGGCTGAAGATTATGCCGGGTTGTATATTAAAGAGATAATAAGACTTCACGAGATTCCTGTGTCTATTATGCGATGAGGTGCTCGGCTTACGACTAACTTCGGGGATCGCCCCGGGGAAGGACCGAGACTCGAGGAGTATAGCACAGTATTTCATCCTCAGTCCGACGGATAGGCCGAGTGCGCCATCCAGATGCTAGAAGATATGCTCCGAGTCCATGTTATTGATCTCAAGGATAGTGGAGGTGATCATTACCGTTAATTAAATGTGCTTACAATAATAATAAGTATCGTTCCAACACCCAGATAGTACCATACGAAGGTTTCTTATATGGCGAAATGCGAGATCTCCGATTGGTTGGTTCGATGTGGTGAAACTAAATTAATTGGTCGAGATGTGATTTCGCAAGCAGTTGACAAAGTGAAACTGATTCGAGAGCGACTATTGGTGACCCTTCTGAAATATTTCCAGTAGATGACATTCAGATGACGGAGGAATTGTCTTATGAGAAGCAACCTGTAGCTATTCTGAATTGTCAGGTGAGGAGATGGCGTACCAGGGACATACCCTCTGTTAAGGTCTTATAGCAAACGATTATGGAGAAGAAATGACCTGGGAAGCAAAGGACAAAATGAAGAAGAAGTATCCTCACTTGTTCCCTATACTTACAGGTAAATTGAATTTCTAAATTTATTATATTGATTGACAAATGATTGATGTGTGCTACTCATAAAAAAAAAACTCCCCCGAAATGCTCGTGAGACCCTATAAGGCTAATTTAACATTCGAGGACGAATGTTCTAAAGGGGGGGAGGATATTATATCCCGTGTTTTTGCGCATTTGAAAATTTTTGAATAATCTTGCCTGTGGGAAATAAGGCTATGTTTTTATTTTGTTTAACATATGTGTGATATTCATGAGAATTATTGAAGCGGAAATACGGAGGGAAGGTCAAGGGCGAAATTGAATTTTGGGAATTAGTTTCTGAATTACAAAAAAAAAAAAAAAAAAAAGAAGAAGTAGAAGAGGCCCAAGCCATGGTCCATTATAAAGGACCCAAGCCTAACATAATTCATCCATGTGATGAATTAATAAAGAGGGATATATATTAGTCATAATCCCATGGAATTTTCAAGACAAACTTAGAAGGAGAAAAAACAAAAGAAAGAAGAGCAAACAAAAGAGGCCATTCGGCCATGTCCATGATTTTTGCCCCTTTGAAATATTGTTTCCAAAAAATTTTTTTCTTGTGGTATTTATAATTTAAGGGT
>NC_081343.1:24635993-24726890 GCF_029784015.1 Lycium ferocissimum
AAGTTTTTGCGATGATATTCCGCGGAGTTGGCGAACTCCTCGGGGAGCGCGGGGGTCGAGTTTGATCGTGTTATGACATCCGAGTCATGTTAGAGACTTTGCAGACAGAGTCGTGCGTGTAAGGTGTCAGTTGTGAACGGCTCCATAAGCCGTAGTATTGTTAGATGTGATTTTACAGATTTTGTTCGGCTGTAGGTTTTGTATATTTTGGAAAAAGGATATAAAGTATGTTTGTTCTGTTGAAAATTTTCATTTTCTATTTATGATTTGGTCGAGGGCCCAAAGATGATTACGAGTGTTACGATAGTTAGAGGGTTCGCTCGGCCCTAGATAAGGGTCGGGTGCCCATCACACCCTATCGGAAATTGGGGTGTGACATATATATATCGCAAAAGCCAGCAAGGCTATCATAGGGCGCAACGTCCCAAAATATATACAGACGCAAGCCGACAAGGCTGCCATGGCGAATGGGATCGCCCGAACATGAAGCATACAAACACACTTGTACAAGAATAGGCACAAACTCACATATATGTCTACGGACATCTCTAAACGGAGTATCAACGAATCATATGACGGGACGACCCCGCCGTACCTTTGAACAAATATATACATATGCAACGGAAGATATATGCCAAAATATAGGCTCCGGAATAACGGGAGCTCTCCGATAGCAGAATAGGTGTCCTAGGCTGGCGGATCACCGAAATGGGCATCTGTACCTGCGGGCATGAAACGCAGCCCCCGAAGAAAGGGGGTCAGTACGGAATATGTACTGAGTATGCAAAGCAAGAAATACAGTAAACAAAATCATAATTTAACGAGAGATGTAGAAAATGAGTACAGTATGCAAAATGTCAAAATATTTAGTTTCAAAATACAAATCATGCATGGGGCTCAGGAACTATGGTCGCCCGCCCGTCATTGGCACCATAACACATCATACTCCAGAAAATTTCATATCTCCGAAACCCGACATATCACATAATACATCATAACGCCATAACACATCATAACACCAAATATACACGGTACCCGGCCCTCTAGCGAGGGGCTCGGCGAACCGGACACATCATACTCCAGAATATAACATAGTGCGCACGATAACATAACCGTGACTCGCAAAGATACAATAAGACACGCGAGCGGTCGCGAGTAACCATATGCATAAAATCATTATTATAAACTCAAAAAGTAAGTAACCCAACCATACTCGGGGGTCGGGTGATAGCTATAGCAAGTTCTGTCACAAGGTTGTTGAAGCTATGCAAAGGAAGGTCGTGGGACCCACGGACGGGCATCAACCCAATCCGAGCCTGCCTATGGAAGACATAGTCATTATACGTTACAGAATCTCCTACGAGCATATCGAGGCGATCCGGTTCTGTCTATGAAAGTTACGGCCATTTTTAGACGTAGAACTCTTTTAAAGACAAAATTCTTATGCAATATTTGAAAATCCAATCTTATAAAAAACATTGGGACCATAATACTATTACATTAAGAAGGCTGACATTAAGAGGTAAATAAGAATCGTAGACATGCTCGGATCGTAAGAGTGGAGTTTTCTCGAGGCACGTGTCATAGCCTAGTTACAACTAAGACATGCCAAAAGAAAGAAGTAGGTTAGGTTTTTACATACCGTCCGCTCTCAAGGCTAATCCAAACCTAAGTCTCGACTTCCAAGATCTATAACAACATCATAATATGCCAAACATTAGCTATAGACACTTAGGAATTCAATTCCAAGCAAACACTAAATTCTACAGAAATTTGGGCAGCATTTCCCCTGTAAATGCAACAACCCCGAGAATTCAACTCGGCCAAATTCATCAACAACAATATCAACAACCAAACTAACAACGTCAATAATCAATTCAAAACGCATTCTAACGTTAGTAGCTTTTTTCTACATAATTCAACAACATTCATTATATTCAATTCAACTACTTAACATCAACGCCCATACATTCAATTACCAATCCGAAACCATTCAAACAGTATTCAAGAACACTTTAACCAATTCATACAATATTCAAGACAACCCAACCAACACTCCAATTCACCCGAAAATCACCCCAAACCCGAGAACAACACAACAACACATTCCTTTCTTCCAAATTCATGAATTACACCAACAATCTACACCTTAACCATGTCATTCTCATAAATATAGAAATTACATTAAAAACACATTAACTTCCAAATCAGCCCGTAACAACTACAACATCAACTTGAACCATTAAACTCTCATTATCAACATAGAATCCACATAACAACAACAACCAAAACACTAAATAAAATTAATTCATTCCTTGCCATACATGAGAGGCTATATTCGGCCACAACCACCCCAAACTAAATTCATGATTATCATTCATTTCAACACACTACAATAACCAAACATGCTAAATAGAATTAATTCATCACTCCTACACAACACACACACCTACACGGCCATACCCATCCACACGGCCTCACTTCAACATGCAATATTTCATGAGTTTCATCCATTTTTACATACTACGACATACATAAATCATCCATAACATATGTAAAACAAGATTAAACCTTACCTTTTCCTTCAACTTCACAACTTAGCTAGGATTTGCAAATGACAAAACGAACGGTTTAACGACTCCAACAACTATCTCACGTTAAAGAGGACCCTTCAATTAGTGGGTTTGCTAGACGGAAATGTTTTTTTGCTCAAGATTTTTGGTCTTCAATTTTTTTCTCCCTTGGCCGAATGGCCTTGTTCTCTTCTCCAAGTTTCTGATTTTTCTCTCTAAGTGTAGAAGATGAAAAGTGTGACTTATTAGTCATCTTTGTATACTTATATGAGTTATACAAGTGTCCCATGGCCCACACATGGGTTGGATTAATTAAATTTGGCCACGCATGCTGGGGAGCCACACCAAGACCACACGGCCACGTGGCCAAGTTTTCATGAATTTTCAACTTTCCAATATTTCACTTTTAGCCCCAAATTTTCCTAAATGTTCCATGCCAATAAATTCATAAGCAACTTATGCCTTAAAACGAAATCGAAGGTCAAAAGTCTCGACTTCGTATCCCGGAATAGTCTTGTCCCTAACTTATCATGGTTAACCCGGATTGTCCCAATGTACAAATACGGGATATAACATTCTCCCCCCCCTTTAGAACATTCGTCCTCGAATGTTAAACTAGCCCTACGGGGTCTTATAAGCATTTCGGGGGAGTTTCCTTCATAGCTATCACATACAATTCCTTCATCTATCAACATAACCAATTAAGGAATTTAGATTACCTGTAGGTCTCGAAAATAAGTGAGGATACTTCTTCTTCATCTCCTCCTCAGCTTCCCAGGTCATTTCTTCCCTGTTATTGTTTCGCCATAGCACCTTAACGGAAGCCACATCTTTATTACGCAACCTTCTCACCTGACGATCCAATATGGCTATAGGCTGCTCTTCGTAGGATAGCTCCTCCGTGACTGATATCATCTATAGAAATATTCGAGTTGTCACTAATGCATTTGCGAAGCATAGAAACGTGGAACACGATGCACTGCCTCCCAAATCGGTTGGTAGATCTAATTTATAGGCAACCTTGCCTATCTTGCGGACAATCCGATAAGGCCCAATGTATCTCGGACCGAGCTTTCCTTTTCCTCGCCAAATCTCATAACACCTTTCATGGGTGACACACTTTCAGAATACCCAATCACCAACCCGGAACTCTAAATGTCGACGCCTTGAGTCCGCATATGATTGCGACCTGGGCTGCTAATAACCGCTCCCGAATGAGTTTCACCTTATCAACTGCTTGCTGGATCATATCTGGGCCAATTAACTTAGTCTCGCCAACATCGAACCAGCCAATCGGTGACCTGCATTTCCTGCCATACAGAGCCTCATATGGTGCCATCTGGATACTGGAGTGGTAGCTATTATTATAAGCAAATTCAACGAGCGGCAAATGATCATCCCAGCTACCCCTGAAATCAATAACACAGGCCCGCAACATATCTTTCAGCGTCTGAATAGTACGCTCGGCCTGTCCGTCAGACTGAGGATGAAATACTGTACTAAGACTCACCTGGGTCCCCAATCCTTCTTGAAACGATCTCCAGAAGTTATGTTACACCTCGCATTTTGCACTTTCGGATATTTCGAGACAATGGCGGAAGGTTTAGGGCAAGGTTATTTTTCGGCTCCGTTGTAATGCGTAAGTCGTTGGAAAATATTATTAGTGTGGAAATATTGAGGATAAGACCGAGGGCAAAAAGGAAATTTGCAAAATGGCATTATGGTAATTTTGTGGAAAGGCTAGGGGCAAAATGGTCATTTTACAATGCCCAGAAAAGTCTTGCAAAAGGCCATGTGGCCAAAATAAAAAGGAGGAAAGAAAAGAATTAAGTCATCCTTTGAAGAAAATTCTAGAAAAAAAAAAGAAGGGGAAAAAGAAAGGAAAATTCTAGAGTGAGGGCATGCCCCCACATGCTATATATATATATATATATATTTGGTTGTCATCTTTTAATTAAGAGAGGGAAGAGAAAGAAAGAGAGAAAGAAAAAAATAAAAGAAAGGAGAAAAACGGAAAGGATAGGGGTCCGTCGAATAGTTCCCCCCCCCCCCCCAAAGTTGATCATAAAAATTGTTTGTTCCAAGTTTTATACCAAGTGGAGGGTCCTCTTCGACGTGGAGTGATTGTTGGAAAGAGAAAATTATTCGTTTTGCAAAAAAGGAGAGGCTAGCCGAGAAAGAGGAAGGTGAAAGAAAAGGTATGGTTAAATTTTTTTGTACATGTTTTATGCATGTTTTGGATGTGTTATGATGCATGGAAATGGATGAATATCATGAGAGGTTGTATGTTGTGTGTGTGTGCCCGTGGGAATGAATTGTTGGTGTAGAAGGAATGAATTGATTTTAGTTAGTGTTCTTGATTATTGTTGTTATAAATTCTATGGAAAGGATGACGATTTAAATAGCTTATGTTGAAATGGTAGTTGTTGAGCCGTGTGTAGGGGCTGCCTTGGTGTGGAAATGATGAACTAAATTTATTAAGTGTTGCATGGAACAAATGAATTGATTTTGTGTAATAATTTGATTGTTGTGTTGTGGTTGGAAGTTGGCCGTGCATGGACTGTTTGTGGGCAGCCATGTTAAGCCAAGGTTCCTAGTGTTTTGGTTGTTGTTATTATGAAATTATGATGTGAAAATGAAAGTTTGGTGATCAAATGGAAGTTGTGATGGGTTACGGGCTGAATTGAAACGTAATGTGATTTGAATATGCTTCCTTGAATTCATGGAAATAATGTTGCAAATATATAGAGTTGTTGATATAGTTTATGAGTTTGAAGGAAGGAACTAAGTTGCTATTGTTTTGCTAAGATGGGAAAGTGTTGGACGAAATAGTAAATTGATTGAATTGTTTGAAAGTTGTATGAATTGAATGGAACCTAATGGAATTGTAAGAAAAAGATTGAGAATGTTAGAATGTATTTCGGGTTGAAAAATTTGCACTATTGAGGATAGTTTGGCCGGGTTGAATTCCCGGATTGTTGTTGATATAAATTTGCCGAGTGTGAATCTCGGGGGTGCCGTACTTACAGGGGAAATGCTGCCGAAATTTCGGTAGCTTATAAGTGAGCGTGTTTGAAGGGTTAAGGCAAGAATGCGACAACAAATTTAATGAATGGGTGAATCCTCCTGAATGTAGATGTCACACCCCGATCTTACTAGGGTGTGATGGGCACCCGACCCCATAATCGGAGCCGAGCGAACCCGCTGACTCTTATTACACATATGAACTACGCCGTTTTTTTTTTTTTTTGACTAGCAATAACATAAATAGCGCAAATAAGAACAAAGATTAATAAGCTTTACGACCATACCGTACGAAACGGGGACCATCGTGAATACAATAGCTACGTACACATCTGTCTACGAGCCTCTAAACATAGTAAACATATACATAGGGGGGGCCGAGTACTGCCGGACCCGAATATGTACACCAAAAGTAGTACCAAGAAACTGGGGCTCCGAAACAACTGGAGCGCTGCAAAAATGCTGCTGCAAGAACTCCTAGGGATCAACTCCGGCTATCTGCTGACCTGCGCGGCATGAAACGCAGCGCCCACATGAAGGGGCGTCAGTACAAATAGTGTACCGAGTATGTAAGACATAAATCATAACGTGATAGCAAAGGTGAAACAAGAACAATAATACAAGAAAGCATAACCAGAGGCGTAAATAAAATCATGGTCGTAGTCGTTCGCCTGCAGGCGGAATCATGCATGCTTACCTTTAACTTTACGTACATACATACATAATCTGTCTACATTACATAGGACATCATAGCCTGCCTGAGTCACATAATATTATTAGCCCGCGTCCGGCCTCCCGCGTCCGGGTAAATATCTCGTGCCGCCCACTAGTGGTGGTCGTGCCCGCCCCCTAGGACCGCATATACATCGCAGTCCGCATAAGCGGTGACATGCCCGGCCATCTAGGCGCGGTATAATCATCCACTGGCTGCCGCCGTAGCGGTGACATGCCCGGCCGTATAGGCACGGTATAACAGCCTTAACTTAAGCATGCATAAGAGCCCAAGTAAAAGCTATACTTTATCGGAGTGACGTAAGGTCGGAACCCTCCGATTGCTTTATGGAGTAATCATGGTCGCTTTGTCTCACCTTGAAGGGACGATGATCATAAGGCGAGAATATCAACATAGAACGTGTCATAGCATATCGGGTTATAGACATGGCATAGCTGACATCGTAGAATCATAGGTAATAGGGAATCATAGTCACCATAGAATCATAGGTATCATAGAATCATAGTAGTCATAGGATCACAGTCTTCATAGGATCGTAGTCGTCATAGGATCATAGTGTTCATAGGATCATAGGCATCGTAGAATCATAGACATTGCTTTAGTCATTAAGACCTTCGATATTGTAAAACTGGGTTTTTGAAGAAAAAGAATATTTTGGAAAACATTTGTAAACTTTTAGAAAAGAAAGTCATGCATTGGGGTTAAGGGTTTAATTAAAACAATTCTTATTTAGTAGACGAAAAGATGTCCAAAAGTTTCCTTACATTATAGAATGAAAATAAGTTAAATGAAACAATAGGAAAGATTTCAGGAATAGTGGGCCCGCCTCGAGTCAAACGAGGCGGCGTATCAAATTTACATATATTACAGTTCATGGCGTCACTTGGGAGGGTCTTAGGGTAATCGAGTCCTATTTGTGCAAGTTCTGGATGTCCAAGAAGTTTTTCCAACATTTTATGCAAGTTCTAATTCAATTCTACTGAATGAATAGTAACTATTTTCAATCTTAGGTTCCGAGAAAAGGAATGGTCTCGGGACACGTAGTCGACTTAGTACGTCTAAGACATGCCATAGAAAGAAGGGTGAAGCCTTACATACCTCTTTTCGCTCCTTATGGCACTCCAAATTCAAGCTCCAACTTCGCCAAAATCTACAAATTGGTCATGTTTACCAAATGTAATTAGTGCCTTTGGGATTGACTTCTTAAAACAACACTTGGCTACCGAAATTTCGGCAGCACTTCCTTTGTAAATACATCATCCCCAAAATCATCTTAGCCAATTCTCATCAACAACAATCCGGGAATTCAACCCGGCCAAACTATCAATCATAATATTACAATTATAAGAACAATTTCCAATTTCAACTCAAGATTCATTCCAACAACTTAATCAATATACTACTTCAATCAAGACCTTCCAACTCCAATGGAAACAATAACAACCTACTAATTCACATACCATCAATATTATACAAGTCTCATAATCTTCCATACATGAACTTTACATAACAAGTCTCCAACTAACACAACTTCACTAAACTCATTAAGCTTCTATTTGCAACATGAAATCCATAATATAACAACCAAGATATTAATTAAAACATGCTCTCCATTCATTCATAAATCAACACATACACGGCTACACAACATCCCTACCATACGGCCACCATCCTATATTTATGCACAACTACAACCTTTCCAAAATCATTCAATTTCCATTATCCACTTAGCATTCACAACAACAACAACCATATATTAGATGAAATAGTTAAATCATCAATCCTACACACATACCATAGGTACACGGCCACATCTATATTCTTGCTCTTCATAATTTTTATTTACTTTTGCATGCTACAACACGCATAAATATACATAACATGTAGAAAAACACAAGTTCTCACCTTCCTTTTCCTTCACTTCTTCACTTGACTACAATTGGCAACTTGTAGGATTATGAGTTCTTCTTGTTCCAACAACAACTCCACTTTGTTAAGGACCCTGATTTTTGAAGGAATTTTTTGTCAATTTTCTTGTTGCCTCTTGCTCTTGGCCGAATGGCCTATAAGTTGCTCTCTCTTCTTGCTCTTATTTTCTTGAAAATTCTAGAGGTTTATGAGATAAATATGACTTGGTCATCCTTTTAATTACATGAATTATAGCCCACATGGGCTTGGACCAAGTTAAGAAAGGTTGAATGGCCCTTCTTCTTTTTAAAAAAAAACTTCAAGCCCACTTATATTTCTCTCATGACAAATTATAATCCATAAAAATATTTTCCAAATTCCAAGTTTACCCCTCGTCTTCTTCCATAATTCCACGAAACATATCGCGAATTCTCCTTTATGCTCTTGACCTTTCTTAATAATTCCGCCTCTAAATTCTTCATAAGCCATTTGTATGCTTAACAAAATGAAAATAGGGCCTTGCTTATCGTCCTCCCGCAATTGTCTTAAATTTTCCGATTGCACAAAATGCGGGATGTAACATCCTCCCCCCCTTTGGAACATTCGTCCTCGAATGTTAAACTGGCCTCATAGGGTATTGTGACACTTTGGGGAGGTCTCCTTCTCATGCTAGTCTAATCCGTCCCAACCTACACGACTTCTATAGAGTTTCCAACCTAATACGCTCAGTGATATAGGGCGCGATATATATACATAACATTGTAAAACCTAAATTAGTCGATACATATATATTATAGAAAAATACTAATGATATACCTGGTACGTCATCGGGGGATAGCTCAGGGTCCTGCCGTTCAGTCAATGCATAGGCACGGTGCCCTCTTCTGCCTCGGCCACGACCTGTTGGGGCCTGGGAGGTCTGTCCAGGAGGGTGCACAAATGAAAAAGATCCCGCCGTCGTCCCTGCGGGCTGGCCCCTGCCGCTACCAGTCGCAAACGGGCATTCACGCATCAGGTGCCCAATTTGTCCGCAAACATAACAAGCATTCGTACCTTGACGACACGGACCAGAATGTAATTTTGTGCACTGGGGACATCGTGGAACTGGTCGTCTCTCCTGTCTGGATGCTCTTTCAAATCGAGAACCCAAATTCCCCGAATTCGTCTTGTCTCGAGTAACTAGGGCGGTCAAATCCCTCGTCTGCAAATCGAGGAGGTGCACTTGCTGCCGATTGGCTTGAATACCTGGAATACTGCTGTGCCTGCCCTCCCCCATACTCACTCTTGGTCCCAAAAGACCTGCCCCTTTTCCTAGAACTCCTTCCCAAATAATGCTCCCTTTTTCCTAACTGATGTCGCTCCTCCAGGTTTTGAGCATGGGCTTGGATACGGGCAATGGTCATCCCATCCTGGAGTGAAGCCGTCAAACACTCCTTGATTAAGTGTGGCCCCAACCCACTCAATCGGTGTATATGATCTCCCATATCGCCTATCATGGCTGGGGCATACCGGGCTAACGAGTTGAAGCGGAGACTATACTCCCTGACGCTCATATTTCCCTGTTTAAGGTTCAGAAACATATCAGCTCGAGCCCGTCGAACCTCCGGCGGTAAGAAATGTCGTAGAAACGCCTCCGTAAACTCCTGCCAAACCGGGGGGGCATTTGCTCCCTCGATAATATCCAACTATTATACCACAAAACTGCTACATCCCGCAATCTGTACGATGCCAATTCCACTGACTCTGTATCTGAAGCGTGTATTATTCTCAGTGTCCTTAACATCTCGTCTATGAAATTCTGCGGGTCTTCTTCTGGTTTCGAGCCGTAGAACTCCGGAGGGTTCATGAGATAAAGTCACGGCCCTAGCACTTGTCCTTTATCGCCTGCGTCTCCCGGTCCGTATCTTGCCGCCGAGCTCCGTGCGGCAACTAACCGAGTCAATAGCCGGACGGGAGCCTCCGCCACCGCCGGCTCCGGGCGGCTCGTCTCGCTCTCCCGGGTCTTGCCTTTAGCTTTCTTCTTCCTCGCGCGCATTACTGAAACCATAACATAGGATTAGGAAAGGAATATGGAATCCTGGTAGCATGGCTCTATCGCACGATCTCAGAATACAAAGAAGGTCATATTTCCTAAATGCCCCGTAGCCTCCCGTTTATAAGTGTGGCGCGCTACACACCCATAACCAAGACTCTACCGGACACGGCTCGTAGACAAACCCCTAGGACCGCCTGCTCTGATACCACTTTGTCACACCCCGATCTTACTAGGGTGTGATGGGCACCCGACCCCATAATCGGAGCCGAGCGAACCCGCTGACTCTTATTACACATATGAACTACGCCGTTTTTTTTTTGACTAGCAATAACATAAATAGCGCAAATATGAACATAGATTAATAAGCTTTACGACCATACTGTACAGCGACGGGGACAATCAGGAATACAATAGCTACTGTACACATCTGTCTACGAGCCTCTAAACATAGTAAACATATACATAGGGAGGGCCGAGTACTGCCGGACCCGAATATGTACACCAAAAGTAGTACCAAGAAACTGGGGCTCCGAAACAACTGGAGCGCTGCAAAAATGCCGGGCGGAACCTCCAGATCAACCCGCCATTCCGCCGACTCCGCGCGCATGAAACGCAAGGCCCGCCCACATGAAGGGCGCGCACAAATAGTGTACCGAGTATGTAAGACATAAATCATAACGTGATAGCAACGGTAAAACAAGAACAATAATACAAGAAAGCACAACCCGCAGGCGTAAATAAAATCATGGCCGTAGTCGTCGCCCGCAGGGCGAATCATGCATGCTTACCTTTATCTCTACGTACATACATACACAATCCGTCTACATTACATAGACTCTCATAGCCTGCCCGAGTCACATAATATTATTAGCCCGCGTCCGGCCTCCCGCGTCCGGAGGCCGAATGTCAACCCCCGATCTCGTGCCGCCCACTCTTAGTATGAACTACGCCGTTTTTTTTCTACTAGCAATAACATAAATAGCACAATCATGGACATAGGCTAATAAGCTTTACTATCATCTTATACATAACAATCAAGTACAAATAGCTACCGTACATATCTAGGCCTCTAAACATAGTACACATATATATACATCCATCGGTGCCGCACAAAAGTAATACCAAGACACTCCGCCAACCGGCCGTATAGAGAACTCCTAGGGATCAACTCCCTTAACTTAAGCATGCATAAGAGCCCAAGTAAAAGACATGAAAAATAAAATAAACAAGAGCATAGATTATAAGTAACAATATCGTGGGGAGTCGTGAATATATACGAGATAAGAAAGTCACTTTGTGCATAGAAACACCCTTTATGGAGTAATGCATGCTTGTTTTTCCTTTTTTAAAAAAAAGTATTTCTTTTCATAGACATAGAAAATAGAATTTATGGACGATGATCATAGTATCATAGCGAGAATATCATAGCATAGATAGTATGTCATAGTAGTAGCATAGCATAGTATATCATAGTATAGTAAGTCATAGACCGAACATGTCGGCATAGCTCCGGGATGATATCGTAGAATACATACCGTGAGTATAGCCCGGAATCATAGTCACCATAGAATACATTTTTAAACATATATGTATATATATCATAGCATGCAGGGGAGCCCAAGAAAATCGTGTATCCATCGGAGTGACGTAAGGTCGGGAACCTCCGATTATATTATAGAATAATTAAGGGCGCTTATCTCACCTTGAAGGGATGATTAATATAAGGCGAGACTATTAGTGGAGAGCAATATCATGAGAAAGTGTAACATAGGATCATAGGGCATCGTTCGTGTACTTAGAATCTTTAAAGGAAAACACTATTCATGAGTAGAGCCGAGGATTCAAGAAATAGTTTAACGTTCTCATCTCGGCAAATCATAGACTTGGAACCTTTAATCATAGAATTATCATTTTCTTCATCATAGAGTCATAGTCGTCGTCTTAGTCATTAAGGCTTGCAATATTGTAAAACTTAGTTTTTGGAGAAAACGAATATTTTAGGAAAACATTTGTAAACTTTTAGGAAGGAAAATCATGTTTTGGGATCGAGGGATTAGTTAAAACAACTATGATTTAGTAGTTAAAATAATAACCAAAAACTTTTCTTAACTATAGAATGAAAATAAGTTAAATGGGGACAATAGGAAAGATTTCGGAATAGTGGGCCCGCCTCGAGTCAAATGAGGCGGCATATCAAATTTACGTATATTACAGTTCATGGCGTCACTTGGGAGGGTCTTAGGGTAATCGAGTCCTTTTTGTATAAGTTCTGGATGTCCAAGAAGTTTTTCCAACATCTTATGCAAGTTCTAATTCAATTCTACTGAATGAATAGTAACTATTTTCAATCTTAGATTCCGAGAAAAGGAATGGTCCCCGGGACACGTAGTCGACTTGGTACGTCTAAGACATGCCATAGAAAGAAGGGTGAAGTCTTACATACCTCTTTTCGCTCCTTATGCTATTCCAAATTCAAGCTCCAACTTCGCCAGAATCTACAATTTGGTCATATTTACCAAATGTTAGTTCAAGTGTCTAGAAGTAAAATCTCAAAGCGACACTTGTCTACCGAAATTTCGTGCAGCACTTCCTCGTAAATACATCATTCCCCAAAATCATCTTAGCCAATTCTCATCAACAACAATCCGGGAATTCAACCCGGCCAAACTATCAATCATAATATTACAACCATATTAACAATTTCCAACTTCAATCCAAGTTACATTCTAACAACTTAATCAACATACTACTTCCTTCAAAACCTTCCAACTCCAATGAAAACAATAACAACCTACTAATTCATATACCAACAATATCATACAAGTCTCATTATCTTCCATGCATGCAAGAACATTATATTCCATTTACATAAACTTCAATCACAAGTCTCCAACTACACAACTTCACTAAGGTTATTAAGTTTCTATTTGCAACATGAAATCCATAATATAACAACCAAAATATTAAATAAAACATGCTCTCCATTCTTTCATAAATCAACACATATACACGGCTACACCTACTATATACCACACGGCCAACATATATATTATGCACAACCACAACCTTTCCAAAATCATTCAATTTCCATTATCCACATAGTATAGACAATAATAACAACCAAACACTAGATGATATAATTAAAACATGATTTCCATACACACATACATATACATCACACCTCACGGCCACACACATAGTTTCTACTCTTCCATGAATTTCATCCATTTTTTTACACCTGCTACAACATGCAAAATCATCCATAACATGCAAGAAGGAATCAAACCTTACCTTTTCTTCAATTCTTCACTTGGTTAGAGATTTCAACTTGTATGAATACATGAGTTCTTCTTGTTCCAAAGACCTCTCCACCTTGCTAGGACTCTTGAATAGGTAGGAAATGATTTTTGAAAATTTTTTAATTTTTTTCTTGGAATTTTTCTCTTGGCCGAATGGCCTTAGAGTTTCTCTCCTTCAAATTTTTTTTTTTTTGAACCTTCTTGAATTATGATGATAAATAGAGATTAGTCTCCATTTTAATCACATGGATTTAATTTCACATGGGTCTTGGGCCATAAGAATGGTTGAATGGCCAACATGGCCCAACATTTTTCTTGAAATTTTCAAGCCCACTATATTTCTCTCATGACAAATTGTGATTCATAAAAATATTTTCCAAATTCCAAGTTTACCCTTCGCCTTCCTTTATATTTCTACGAAACGTAGTCGCGAATGTCCCTTTGTACCCTTGACCTTTCTTAATAATTCCGCTTCTAAATGCTTCATAAGCCATTCATATGCTTAACAAAAATAAAGATAGGGCCTTACTTGTCGTCCTCCCGTATTGGCCTTGAATTATCCGATTGCTCAAAATGCGGGATATAACACTGAAACTCTTTCCTACTCTGCTGACACTGGTGGAGCATGAGAAGTCTGAGGAGGGGCTTCGTTATGAGACTCGCCCTCTTCTACCTCCACCGGTGCCTTCCGTTCAACTCTTCTCCCAGCCACCGTCTTGGTCTTGCCCTTTTGGGCCGCCGTAGCTTTTCTCATCACAGGCATTGCTGAAATCATAGCAAACGATTAGGAAACAAAATCCCCGTAACATGGCTCTACCGCACGATCTAGAGTGCAAAGAAGGTCGATTATTCCTAAATGCCTGTGACCTCATTTTTATAAGTGTGGCGCGCTTCATACCCATAAACGAGGACTCTACCGGACACGCTCGTAGACAACCCCTAGGACGAATCCATCATACCACTTTTGTCACGACCCCACCGGAGAGGCCGTGACGGTGCCCGATAATATCATACTAAGCACCTCTATCATGCATTCTATTCGTACTGCGAGTGGGCCATATGGGCGATACAATCATATCTTACTCAACATAATCATCAATAGCATACTCATGAACGAGTGTTAGTAGTTTTACCAAAAGATTATACAACCATAAGGGCGAGCGAGGACTACGAAACATTTGACCGTACACGTCCGTCCTCACGAGACTCTAAATAAGATACATATGTCCACAAGTGGGGCCGGATTCCACCGTGCCCAAATATGTACACAAAAGTAGTACCTAGAAACCGAAGATCCGGAACAACTGGAGCGCTCCCAATATGCAAGGGGCTCCTAGGGATCGAGATGCGTCTCACCGTTTACTGCGGGCATGAACGCAGCGTCCACAAGAAGGGACGTCGTACGAGCAATGTGCCGAGTATGTAAGGCATGAGTAACAACATATGGAAGGATACAAAGCATGAATAGTAACAAGACGAAAATATGGAACATATCATGAGATAAAGAGTAACCTGTACATCTGAGTGCCTTTTAGGCGGGTACCATGCATGCTTAGTGCTGCGAAACGTGCAGCCCGATCCATATATATATTATATTGCTGCGGAACGTGCAGCCCGATCCATATAATATATTGCTGTGGAACGTGCAGCCCGATCCATAACCACATATCCCACATCCGGGACGGTATCATGTCATATTATACCAGTCGATCGTGGTTACGCGTGTATAACGCTCTCGCCCTTTCCCATATTCCCCATATACATATACATATATCATATTCATATATCATATAAGTAGCATGTATGAGAGCCCAAAGAAAGTCATGTATCTATCGGAGTGACGTAAGGTCGGTAGCCTCCGATCATATTATGGATTAATCGTGGTCGCTTTGTCTCACTTTGGAGGAACGATTATTATAAGGTGAGACTAATGAAGAATAGCTTCACGAGGAAATAGCTTCACGAGGAAACATAAAATAGGATCATAAGGCATCAATTCATATACTTTAGAATCCTTAAAAAAATAGTCATCATTCATGAATAAAATTGAGAAATCAAGAAATAGCTCAACATTCTCGTATCGTCATTGAAATCATAAACTTGGAACCTTTAAACATAGAATCATCATCATCATATTCATCGTAGGAAAATATTCTCATTTTTGACATCATCGTTGTCATTGTAAAACATATCCATCGAGTTGTCATGAAAGCTTCCGGAGTCATAAAATATTTTAGAAAGCATTTACGGGTCATCGGGAAAAGAAATCATGCCTTGGAATTATAGACTTCTAACTTTTGACAACAACAAAGTTATGGAAGCATTTATGAAATCGTAATCTAAGAATCATGCCTTTGAAAGAAAGGGGGCGAGCCTTAACATACCGTCGACCTCCTATTGGCTACGTCTATCCTCTCGAGCTCACAAATCTACATTCAAGAGGATTCACACTAATGTTAGTCTCCGTATCACATACTTATCTCAAGTTCCAACTTAAACTATTTTATATTCTATCAAAATCGGGGCATGATCTCCCCACATTTGTGGGCCTAGCCCGAATTCTCAATTCATCAACCAACAACAACAACAACAATACCAACATCAATAATATCATTTCCCATATCAAAGTATTCCATAAAACAGCCCACACGCTGTTTTTCAATTTCCATAACTAGTCAATTCACTATTCAACCATTTAATTGTTCCGCCGAATTCACAAACTACACCAACAATCCGCATGCTAACAATCATCATTCTTATGAACACAAGAACCTATATTAACATCATATTACTTTCCAAAACAGCCCACAACAATTGCAACGTCAACATGAGTCATCAAAC
This sequence comes from Lycium ferocissimum, assembly GCF_029784015.1. Classification (NCBI taxonomy): domain Eukaryota; kingdom Viridiplantae; phylum Streptophyta; class Magnoliopsida; order Solanales; family Solanaceae; genus Lycium; species Lycium ferocissimum. The sequence continues at coordinate 24,652,407 of NC_081343.1, forward strand.
ATTCATTTTCATCATAGAATCTACAACAAACACAACTACAAGACTAAGTAAAATGAATTCATCATTCTTACACACATGGCATACACACGGCCAAGGCAACCTACACGGCCACCACAACAACACCACAATTTCATGGATTTCATTCGTTTCCACACTCCACAACATACACGAACCATGCATAACATATGAAAAAATAGGATTGAACCATACCTCTTTCACTTAGTTCCTCAAATTGGCTATGATTTGTACCTTGAATCGACGCTTGTTCTTACTACTCCAACGACTCCACTACGTTGTCATGCACCTTCTAAGGAGTGGAATTGCTAGAGAGAATTATTTTTTTTGATCACTTTTTCTTGCCCTTGCTCGGCTCCTCCCTTGGCTGAATGGCCTTTCTCCTTTTTTCTCCAAGCTTCTAAATTTTTCTAAGGGGAAGAATATGATGACTTGCCTTGTATTATTCATCACACACATATATATATATATATATACACATGCACATGGCCGGTCATGTGCAACTTTTTTTTTTCTCTCTTCTCCAAGTTTCTAGAATTTTTCTTAAGTCATAAAAGATGACCAATTTTCTTGCTTGCCTAGTCATCTTGTCTACATGTACATTTAATCCTTAAAACATAAGATGACCACATGTACATCTTCCCACGGCCACTTGGCTTCTCAAAATAATAATTTCATGCTCAACATCACATGCCAATAATATTTATAAGCGACTTGCGCATTAAATCAAAATCGGAAAATGGCCTTGCTTTTAACTTTCCTTCAAAGCCTCGGAAGCTTAATGTCACACCCTGATTTTACTAGGGTGTGATGGGCACCCGGCCCCACATTCGGAGCCGAGCGAACCCACTGACTCTTATTACATACATAAACTCTTGGACTCTTACCCGGACAAAAATGACAAGTACAAGAAATATTTCGGAAATATCTTTGTAATATACAAATCAACACTTGTAACCATACGGAATTTGTGACATAATACAAAATGACATGACGGCCGGTGGAGCCGCCTACGAACCGACATCCGTAACCCACACTCTGTCTGCAAAGTCTCTAACAGATAATCGAAAAACATATCACATAGGTTCTGACTCGGCAGCACCCCAGGGACAATTGGAGCTTGCCAACTCCGCTGAAGCATCTTCTATAATGTCTTCTATACATCTGGGTGTACCTGCGTGGCATGAAACGCAGCCCCCGAAGAACAGGGGGGGCGCACGAACAATGTACTGAGTATGTAAAGCATAAAATACGAAAAACAGAATCAGAACTGAACAGAGGATACAGAACATGAATATAATAACCGGAATATCATAAATGCTTACTCATAAAACATAAACAGATGCATAGTAGAAAACATGCCATAGCCGGCCCTCATCATAGGACTCGGCAAACAGAAAGTGGTCGCCCCCTGACGCTGGCGCCACAACGTATCGATCATATCGAATGTGCACATATCACAAGATATCAAATGGCCATATCATATCATATCGTATCGTAGTGTGTACATGGCACATCATACTCCACAACCCATGTACATATATACCGCCCTCACACCGAGGCACGGCGAACAATGCAAAGGAATACGCGTGATAACATATCCCGGCCCGGCTCGGTGAAGGAAGCATTGAGGCGTCCACGAGTGGAGTAGTGAGAAACTTATGCAATATAAAACATACAAATACACATACAGAGATCGACGGAATAATCAAATGACATATCATGAAAAAGGGATCCGAAGAGGCATAGCACATACCTTTTTAAGGTCGGAGGAGTCTTATCAAAATAGAATCTTAAGAATCGTTTGTGTATATCAAAACGTAAAACATATACAGAGACTCTATAGCCTAGCTCGATGGCGGAACTTATAGCGAACATTTGGCAATAATCGTAACATAAGTCTTTCAGACATCAGAATGATTTGTGTCAAAAATAGTCTTTCTGAGGTAGTTTCAAATCCCAAAGTAGGTCATAAAACTCAATAAAATACTTATAGCAGCTATTCGTTAAAACTTAGAAAAGTAGTCAAAAGTTTTCCGTAGTTTCATATTCAAAGGTGGCTTTAATAGGTTATTAAGAAAGATTCGGACAAAGTGGGCCCACCTCGACCAAATGAGGTGGCATATGTAAATCACGTAGGTTAAACTTCATAACGTCGCTTGCAAGGATATTAAGATGATCGGATTGCGTTTGTACAGGTCTAGAGGCTTAAACAATTTTTCTAACTATTCGCACAACATTCAATTCAATTTCCGAATGAAAAAGGGGCGTTTTTGAACGTGGATTCCGAGGAGTAGAGTTGTCCCCGAGGTCCAACTTCAAGCCTAGAACATCTAAGACATGCCAAGAAAAGAATAGAGAGCTTTACATACCTTACGGATGACTTGCGCTCGCTTAAACTCAAATCCCGTTTCGTCGAAATCCGCAAATGGTCACCTTTACCAGCTTACTATTCATGAGGCTTGAAAATTCCAACTTTGGTTTAGTATTTGCCTACCGAAATTTCGGGCAAAGATCTCCCCTATAAATATGACATCCCCGAGATTTAAACTCGGCCAATTTCAATCAACAACAACCCGAGAATGGAACTCGGCCAAAATAACAATAACCATATCAACAACAATATAAACAACCAATCCAAAACACATTCCAACATAAGTAGTCTTCCTTACTACATAGTATGTCAACTTTCAATCCAATTGCGCACATTCGAACCAACATGAACGTTTACATATTCATTCACTAATTTGAGATCATTCAAACATAAACTAAGGGCATTCCATGTTATATATTCTATATTCAACAATTCCATCAATTTCCATATTTCATCCAAAATCCGCATATATGCAACGAAACCATTCTAACACCTTTTCTACTTACTATTTCATCGCTAACAACCATAATACACACTTTAACAACTTCATTATCTTAATACCATAAAATCACATTAATGTGCCATAATTCTCTACATTCCATTTTCATGCAACTTAACCCATATAACCTTCATTTACATTGTAGAGATCACAACAACACCATTAGCATAGCAAACAAAACAAATCTATCATTAATTCATCACTATACCTCCCACGGCCAACATGCAATTTTGCCACATTCATCCAATTTTTGTTCAACTCTCACTTGCAATACAATTTCCATACTAGCCACAACTATAATACAACATAAACTTCAACTCATCTTATCCATACTACAACATACACAAACGGCCTCATACATGCATATACATATACCATGCAAACGTCCATATTTCCATAATTTCTAGTCATTTCCACGTACTACAACACAAACAAACCCTCAAAACATAATTAGAAAGGATGAATTCTTACCTTTCTCTTCAAGTTTCTTCATTCCACCAAATTGTCCAAACGACGAAACGGACGACTTGTCCTCCGAAATAATTATGCCACGTTGTAGAGGACCCTTGAATTAGTAGGAATACATCAAGAAAATAATTTTTGGAACTAAAATTTGATGGGACAAAATTTAGGGACCATGGCCGAATGGCCATGGTTCTTGTTCTCCTTCTCCTTTCTTTCTTCTTTCTCTCAATTTCTCTTGAAAATTCTAGATTAATATTGCCCCTTTATTTATTTAAATTGCACACTTTGGCCCCTTCATGGGTTTGGTCCAACCGGCCACCCCTTGGCCATTTCCATATATTTTTTTGGCCCAATCTTTTGTGGCTAACTCATAATTCATGACACAAAATTTTTAAAATTCCGATTTTGCCCTTAGTCTTTTTCGATATTTTCGCATCTAAATTTTTCATAACCAACTTATATCAAGAAAAACTAAAACATAGCATTGTTCTCAACTTACTACAATTATCTCAAAATGTCCAAATATGGGAAATACGATTTATAATACTTGTGCTTAGTTTATCGCAATCATCTCAAAATATTCGAACATGCAAAGTGCGGGATATAACATCCTTCCCCTTTAGAACATTCGTCCTCGAATGTTAAATTAGCCTTATAGGGGCTCACAAGTATTTCTGGGGAAATTTCCTTTTTACAGTTATCGCACACATCCCGTGTATTAGTCCACATTAGCAAATAAGGGATTCTGACCATCTGTAAGTATAGGAACTAAAGGGGGGGGGGGGGGTACCCCTTTTTCGTCTGGCCTGGAGTTTTGCTTAAGTCACCTTTTCTTTACTGTTATTCCGCCAAGCAGCACCTTAAATGGGAGCCACATTCTGTCACGTAATTTTTCTGTCCTGTCGAACTAGGACCGCCATTGGCCATTCTTCGTAGGACAGCTCTTCTATTCCCTGATTTCTCCTTTATGGCGAATACTATAGGGGTCACAATGTATTTGCAGAACACCGGCGTGCGGAGCATTAGATACACTGCTCCTGCCTCAGGTGGCAGATCTAATTCATAGGCGATCTTGCCCACTTTACAGATGACCCGATGGGGTCCGGCATCCTTTGGGTTAAGCTTCCTTGTTGATTATATTTCATAACATCTTTGACGGTCCATATTTTCAGAATACCCAATCACCAAGTTGGAACTCTAAGCGTCAATACCGATTACTTATATATGATTCCCATCAGCCCTGAGTCGCTAAGGACCGTCCCGGATTGAGTTTCCCCTTTTTGACTGTCCAATGGACTATGTTCAAACCAAGTAACTTAGTCTTGTCCATATCAGACCAACCAATCAGTAACATACATCTGACCATACAAAGCCTCCTACACTGTCTTCAGAATGCTAAATTAGTATTCATTATTACTAGTAAACTCCACAAGTAGCAAGTGTTCGCTCCTATTGCCGCTGAAATGAATGATACGGCTCGTGAATTATTTTCTAACGTCTGGATAACACGCTTGGCTCGCCCGTCAATTTAGGAGCGATGCTGGTACAAGACTTACTTGCGTTTTTAATTCTCTTCGGACGGATCTCCAAGGTTAACCACACATTAGGTGTCCTGTTCGACATAGTAAATGTGGGTCCTTATGAAATCTCACTACCTTCTCGAGGTATGATCTTGCATAGTCCTGATAATCCTGTGTAGCCATTTCATAATTTTCTTATTTCATATCACTCCGCCTCCTTCTTCATTCAAACTCTTTCATTTTCCTTTTCTCGCGATCTTGTTTTTAATCTTCACTGTCACTGATCATATTGTGCTTTCTGCGAGAGTATGTAAACATACATAAGTTAATTCAGGAAATGCCTTAGCATTGCCTTATCAACCTTTAGGTTGTTCCTTGTCTTCTCCCTTCGTCTTATAATCCGTATCGGGAGGAATCTTTAGTTGGTCCTGGTCACGTTCTGCTTACTTTTAGTACCAATTTCATTTTGGTAACATGGTCTAGACCATCCCTGCATTTTTCATATCGCATTCAAAATATCATAACCCTACTGTTGGTATTGGATCCTTACATTTCTTGCTAGTTATGTACTCACTTGGTTTGCTTAACGTGCAATTGCTCGTGAGTTACATAACCATTCTTACATAACTCGTATACAATATTTTTAATTTCAGATATAGTCTCTCTCTTTTTTTTTTTCACAAGCGTCCACTACTTGGAATCATATTGCTCACGACCTTCACCGACAATCCCTAGTACCATTTTAATTGTCGTCTTAGGTCCCGTTCGTGTGTTGTCGGTTTCGTATTTCACCAACTGGTTTCAACATAGAATCTCACCGAAAATTCAAACGTTCACATCAAGCGTGCCGTAATATCAGTTGATTTCCACCCTAACTTTGTGTTTTTCTTATGTGCTTCCTCCCCTTTTTGGGTGCTCCCATGCCATTGTCTATTCATATTCTACCCTTTGTCTTTATTCAAAGTTTTCAAACTCACAGGATTTTTTTTTCCGAATACATTTTGCATACCATACCGTACCCACATAGCTTTTATACCTTCTATAACTTAACTTACCCTGGTATAAAATTCTAACGCACTCATGGGCAGCAGGAATTCTCAATATCTCGTACAAAATCTGATCTGACGGTTAGTGCTCGGATAGCGTCATTGTGACAACAACATATCCAAATCATGTTGCTTTCATTCCCGTCAAAAGTTAGTTAATGCGTTGAATCGTTTCAAATTCTTCACTTCATAACACTTATCATTAGACGATAAATACTCCCAAATTTTCCTGACGGTACCATCTTTCTTTCCATAAGATAGGTACCAACTACCTTTCCCTATAAACTTACAACATGTTAGTCGTTTCACAAACTCTTAATTCTTGTTTCTTATGACTTTCGCTACTTCCACGATAAGGTCATATATACGTAATATGTCATATTTCCTTACGCTTCATGTTCTCTCACTCCTTCCCTATACTCATTATTAACTTACAAGCCTTACCCGAAATCATACTAACTTCGTCTTAGTAGTGACCTCGTTGGCGACCTTTTTGTCGCACTACCTCTTTTGTCCATAACTATGTATCTCTCATTTACCCCGGACTCGTAGTCAATTTATTATGCTCATTTTGGGTGCTTCCTTTTGTACGTTTCTTATTTCTTCGTCTATCCATTTTTTCCTTCCACGAATTCCGTTTCTAATTCGTTGATCGCAATTTAACAAATTGTTATCGAAAGGCGTTCTTCAATCCCTCATCAGAAGGAACTAGAGTCCGGCAAGCACCGCAGACATCCTAGTACTTGGTTCGCACGATTCACCTTCGATGTACTCTTGAGTTCCAATGAACTATTCGTATCGCAATTTTACTTACTCGTACGCTTTACATTCTTCCATTATAGTCATACTCAGTTACCGGGCATTGTTGCCCGTCAATTTGGGCCTCTTTCTAAGGCACGATATGATCGGAACATACTTTAGCTCATTTAGATGAATTGCGAATTGATTGCTCATATGTTTTTCTTCAAAGCAAGATTTTTTTTTTTTAAACAGGGGTAGTGCTTCTTATGGATGACGTGGGAAGTCTTTCCCAAAGCTTAATTCAACATAGCATAATAGTCCTTCTCTTCCTATTCTCATTGTTATTTTCGTCAACATATAATCTGGATCCCATACTTCCCTACAGGACTTGGTAAGTCTCTTTCATACGTTCAATAGCTCACTGTTATGCTCACACTTTTCCCGTGTATTCCAGTCACGTAATTCATATCCTGTTTTTAGCCACTTCGCCATTAGGCTCTTCTTACCTTCGTGGCTATCCTTATTAAGTTTTCTAGCTACTCCACATATTCTAATTCCCTTTGGCTGTCTTAATCTCCCATTCATTTCATACACTTACATTTATGGAGTCCTGAGTGCACTTCCCAGGGGGTCACCCATCCCAGAATTGCTCTTGTCCTAGCACGCTTAACCTTGAAACTCGGGTGAAATACGATGCTTTAATGCCAGTATAATTGCATCCACTTGGTCACATGACCTTTACTACACAATCTGGGGCAGATTGAAGTCTTACAAGTTTCGAGACGTTTCCATAACACGTCCTATTTTCCGTATTTACTATTTTACCCTTCATATTCCACAATTTGCATCTTTCGTCCTAGATTTCCAATTTCTCCATAGTAACAGATATGTCCTCGTCGTCATTACTTATAATTATTTCGGGTGTTGTCCTGTTTAAATCTTTACTCAGCATCCCTACATAACGATTTTCCGCAAGGTCGATTATGAACTGTCTCTAAATTCTCCAATAGGCTTTACTTCTACCAAGCATCGAATGTCATTCGTCTCGATCTTTCAGACTGTTAACCGTATTTCCTATAATCGCTTTTCACACCATACCCCAATCCACAACTCTTCTGGGCAGTGTATCTCATTTATTGCCTACTAACAATATTTTCTTTTCCCCTTTATAGCATATCTGACTAAATATTCTAACTTACGCTTTCAGCAGAATCTCTTTTAACATTCCTGCTGTTCAAACCCTGTACATAGCAAATACTGGCGATACCTCACAGAACACATAGTTATGTAACACATTCCCACCATCCAAAGCTTCCAATTTCGGATAGCAGAACAAATATTTCAAAATTCACTTCTGTAACTTTCATGCCATCACTCCCTTTCCTCCATCGTATGTAAAGCCTTCATATAGGAATTTCATTTTCCTATGGCTTGGCTCTATCGCACGATCTAAGACAGAAAGAAGGTCAACAATCCCTAAATGCCCCGTAGCCTCCTGTTTATAGATGTGGCGCGCTTCACACCATAAACAGGACTCTACCGGACACGACTTTGCAGACATTCCCTAGGACAGACCTGCTCTGATACCACTTTGTCACACCCTGATTTTACTAGGGTGTGATGGGCACCCGGCCCCACATTCGGAGCCGAGCGAACCCACTGACTCTTATTACATACATAAACTCTTGGACTCTTACCCGGACAAAAATGACAAGTACGAAATATTTCGGAAATATCTTTGTAATATACAAATCAACGAATTTGTAACCATACGGAATTTGTGACATAATACAAAATGACATGACGGCCGGTGGAGCCGCCTACGAATCGACATCCGGAACCCACACGCTGTCCGCAAAGTCTCTACCGATAATCGTAAAACATATCACATAGGCTCTGACTCGGCAGCACTCCAGGGACAATTGGAGCTTGCCAACTCCGCTGAAGCATCTTCTATAATGTCTTCTATACATCTGGGTGTACCTGCGTGGCATGAAACGCAGCCCCCGAAGAACAGGGGGTCAGTACGAACAATGTACTGAGTATGTAAAGCATAAAATACGAAAAACAGAATCAGAACTGAACAGAGGATACAGAACATGAATATAATAACCGGAATATCATAAATGCTTACTCATAAAACATAAACAGATGCATAGTAGAAAACATGCCATAGCCGGTCCTCATCATAGGACTCGGCAAACAGAAAGTGGTCGCCCCCTGACGCTGGCGCCACAACAGATCAGATCATATCGAATGTGCACATATCACAAGATATCAAATGGCCATATCATATCATATCGTATCGTAGTGTGTACATGGCACATCATACTCCACAACCCATGTACATATATACCGCCCTCACACCGAGGCACGGCGAACAATGCAAAGGAATACGCGTGATAACATATCCCGGCCCGGCTCGGTGAAGGAAGCATTGAGGCGTCCACGAGTGGAGTAGTGAGAAACTTATGCAATATAAAACATACAAAGACATACAGAGATCGACGGAATAATCAAATGACATATCATGAAAAAGGGATCCGGAAGAGGCATAGCACATACCTTTTTAAGGTCAACGGAGGAGTCTTATCAAAATAGAATCTTAAGAATCGTTTGTGTATATCAAAACGTAAAACATATACAGAGACTCTATAGCCTAGCTCAGATGGCGGAACTTATAGCGAACATTTGGCAATAATCAAACATAAGTCTTTCAGACATCAGAATGATTTGTGTCAAAAATAGTCTTTCTGAGGTAGTTTCAAATCCCAAAGTAGGTCATAAAACTCAATAAAATACTTATAGCAGCTATTCGTTAAAACTTAGAAAAGTAGTCAAAAGTTTTCCGTAGTTTCATATTCAAAGGTGGCTTTAATGGGTTATTAAGAAAGATTCGGACAAAGTGGGCCCACCTCGACCAAATGAGGTGGCATATGTAAATCACGTAGGTTAAACTTCATAACGTCGCTTACAAGGATATTAAGATGTTCGGATTGCGTTTGTACAGGTTCTAGAGGCTTAAACAATTTTTCTAACTATTCGCACAACATTCAATTCAATTTTACTGAATGAAAAAGGGGCGTTTTTGAACGTGGATTCCGAGGAGTAGAGTTGTCCCCGAGGTCCAACTTCAAGCCTAGAACAGAACATCTAAGACATGCCAAGAAAAGGAATAGGAGAGCTTTACATACCTTACGGATGACTTGCGCTCGCTTAAACTCAAATCCCGTTTCGTCGTAAATCTATATTCAAATGGTCACCTTTACCGCTTACTATTCATGAGGCTTGAAAATTCCAACTTTGGTTTAGTATTTGCCTACCGAAATTTCCAACATGCACAGCATCTCCCCTATAAATATGACATCCCCGAGATTTAAACTCGGCCAATTTCAATCAACAACAACCCGAGAATGGAACTCGGCCAAAATAACAATAACCATATCAACAACAATATAAACAACCAATCCAAAACACATTCCAACATAAGTAGTCTTCCTTACTACATAGTATGTCAACTTTCAATCCAATTGCGCACATACGAACCAACATGAACGTTTACATATTCATTCACTAATTTGAGATCATTCAAACATAAACTAAGGGCATTCCATGTTATATATTCTATATTCAACAATTCCATCAATTTCCATATTTCATCCAAAATCCGCATATATGCAACGAAACCATTCTAACACCTTTTCTACTTACTATTTCATCGCTAACAACCATAATACACACTTTAACAACTTCATTATCTTAATACCATAAAATCACATTAATGTGCCATAATTCTCTACATTCCATTTTCATGCAAAGAATAAAGGGCTTAACCCATATAACCTTCATTTACATTGTAGAGATCACAACAACACCATTAGCATAGCAAACAAAACAAATCTATCATTAATTCATCACTATACCTCCCACGGCCAACATGCAATTTTGCCACATTCATCCAATTTTGTTCAACTCTCACTTGCAATACAATTTCCATACTAGCCACAACTATAATACAACATAAACTTCAACTCATCTTATCCATACTACAACATACACAAACGGCCTCATACATGCATATACATATACCATGCAAACGTCCATATTTCCATAATTTCTAGTCATTTCCACGTACTACAACACAAACAAACCCTCAAAACATAATTAGAAAGGATGAATTCTTACCTTTCTCTTCAAGTTTCTTCATTCCACCAAATTGTCCAAACGACGAAACGGACGACTTGTCCTCCGAAATAATTATGCCACGTTGTAGAGGACCCTTGAATTAGTAGGAATACATCAAGAAAATAATTTTTGGAACTAAAATTTAGGGACCATGGCCGAATGGCCATGGTTCTTGTTCTCCTTCTCCTTTCTTTCTTCTTTCTCTCAATTTCTCTTGAAAATTCTAGATTAATATTGCCCCTTTATTTATTTAAATTGCACACTTTGGCCCCTTCATGGGCTTGGCCCAACCGGCCACCCCTTGGCCATTTCCATATATTTTTTTGGCCCAATCTTTTGTGGCTAACTCATAATTCATGACACAAAATTTTTAAAATTCCGATTTTGCCCTTAGTCTTTTCGATATTTCCGCATCTAAATTTTTCATAACCAACTTATATCAAGAAAAACTAAAACATAGCATTGTTCTCAACTTACTACAATTATCTCAAAATGTCCAAATATGGGAAATACGATTTATAATACTTGTGCTTAGTTTATCGCAATCATCTCAAAATATTCGAACATGCAAAGTGCGGGATATAACACTTAATCTCCTTAGTTCACTTGTTTTCCCGTCCTTCCATAACCTATTACACGAACTCGGACTCTTGTATGGCAAAACGAGCACCAATGATCTTGTATCCTTTCGACAATAACTCCGGTGTCTATAGTTAACTAGCTAACTCCTAATAAATCTCAATGTACCGAAACTTGGGGGTGTAATATTAGTATAAATACTAGACTTAGTTATTTTCATCCTTAGATTATGTTGAATGAAGAAAACTCTTATGAGAGATTATAGTTGATAGTCTTAGATTAATATAGATTGTTTGGTTAATCAAGTGTTGCTTCCTAATTGTGAAGTGAATTGCTTATTTCCATCGAATTCAATGTTTCTCATTTGTGGATTCATTTGAGTCATTTGTTGATTTGAATTGCTTAGGTTCTAGGGTTTGTAAATCAGATTGGAAGGGTTAGGGTTTGATATACTCTTTCTTGTCCATAGATTTCTTGCTCTTGGGTCAAGTATCTATCCATCTACCCTCTTCCATTTCTATTCTTCATCCACCCTTTATTTTGATTTTCTTGTTCTTTTGTTTTTCTAGAGTTTCCTCGCTAGAATCGTATCATTTGGTAGCAAGAGCTAGTTTAGAAGAGTGTTCTCACATTCTTCAATCCTTGGTTAAAAAAAAATCAAAAATCAGATTTCTGTTGTTGTGTTGTTGGATTTGAGGTTAGATTTGAGTTTGTTACTATCAACAACCTCTAAATCCGAAGTTACAAGTGATTTGGAGAAGTTTGAAGTGAATCACCATTGTTGAACTTTGAAGCTTTGAAGAACTCAAGAACTTGAAAAGTGAGTCCTTTGATTTAGTTGAAATTGAAGGCTAAATTCTAGTGGGCTTTGTTCTCCATATCAAAGAGAGCCTAGATCCGAAATTTGAGCAAATTCCGAGTTGAATTGAAGGTAGTTGAATTTTTGAATTGTTCTTGAGTTCTTGAAGACCTTCAAATCTTCATAAGGAAGAAGACTCTCCAAAGGGCCATTTGATCCAAAAGTTGTCAACCAAAGTTGTGAAAAAGTGTTTGTGGGGCCCAAATAAGTATAAAAAAAAATCAAAAATACTTATTCCAATTTTCTAATTTTTTTCATAAAAATAAAATAAAATTTAGAGACGAAATTTTGCGCGTCAGGCCCGTGACGCAGGTCCAATACCTGATCAAAAAAAAAATTCAAAAAATTTTCTAAGTGTCCAAAACAATTTGTTCCTTTCCTAACTTCATTTATTTGATTCTTCTAACTAATTAACAACTAGTAATTGATCCTTACTTAGTTGTTAACTAGTTCTTGAGTCCGAATTCATTTCGTGCCAATTCTTCTTAAGTTTTTCTATTTATTTCGTTGAAACTTCTTTGGCTCTTGTTCGTTTTGCCTTTGAGTCGTCCGTCATTCATCTAAACAAGAATTCATTCTACCACAAAGGATAAGCAACGTGTGAATTTGATTGGACGAGTGATTCATCAACAACTTCGAAAGAGCACGAGTGTGGTAAGGGTTGCGAGTTCAATACGAGTGAAGTGAGGCTTGTATTGCTAATCTTGTTTGCTAGTTTTGAAGGTCATCATGTCTAACCAAGGCGATAGGACGCAAGAAGTAGTGGATATATCATCCATAGCAAGTTCATTGGCTATGATCATGAGTCAAATCTCGAGTATGCAAGCGGGTATGGAAGATATGAGAGGAGAGATGAATGGTGTGAATGGGAAGTTGAAGGGTATAGATGAACAGATGGTGAGTATTGAGAAAGTTAAAATGGAGGGTTCGAGTAGAATGGGCACTCGCAGTTCTCGGAATGAAGGTGATGGGAATAAAACACAAGACACTACACCAACCATTAACCCGGGACAAGCCCATGCCTTGTGCAATCCCAACACAACAACCACCTCCACCCAATGAGCTCCACCACCCCAAACAACCAACCTCCCACCCCAAAACTCTACTTTCCAAAACACCAATCGACAAACCTATCCCCAAGTTTATCAAAACAATCTGAATGAGGCAATCCCTCAGGTAGTCTTACAACAAGAACCCCAAGCTCCACCCCAAGCCCAAATACAAGATCCCTTTCTTAACCAAAACCAATACCAACACCAATTCCCAAACCAATACCAAAATCACTACCAAAACCCATATCCAAACCAATGGGAGGATGTAGACTTTGAGGAGCAGTGGTGGGATGAGAACCGATAAGGAGGAAGCCGTGAAGGGATAACTAACCCGGGAAGGGGAGGAAGAGAAGGATTTGAAAGATTTTCGGGCCATGATGCTAGGTTCCAAGGTCATGTGGACTTAGGAAGGGCCCAAGGTTATGAAGACCGAGGAAGATGGCAAGATAATGAGCGAAATTTGAACACCATCAAGGTGAACTTTTCTACTTTCCTAGGAGGTAGCAATACGGAAGAGTTCCTTGAATGGAAATTGCAAAGTGAGCGCATCTTCCTCACAAACAATGTGTCTGAGACCTTAAAGACAAAGTATACCCTCACTCAATTTGAGGGGTACGCTTCTACTTGGTGGGAATCTAAGAAGTTACAAAGGGCTCAAAAAAACATCTATGATCTTCCAACTTTGAACGACTTGATCGAGCTTATGGAAACAAGGTGGCTTCCACCCACCTATCGTCAAGATGCACTCAAAAGGGTGTATTTGTTGAAACAAGGTTCGAAAAGCGTGGAAGAGTACTTTGATGAGTTTGAGGACTTGCGGATGAAAGCCAAGTTAGAAGAACAAGAAGAGTGCACCATTATAAGATTCATAGCCTATTTGAATCGTGACATTTCTAAACCCATGCAGCTCAAGATTATAATAGTCTAGAAGAGGCATTTCATGATGCATCCAAGGTTGAAGCGGATCTAAAAGAAGAGAGGTCTTACAAAGACAAAAGCAAATCATCTTCAAATTGGAACCAAGGGAAAGAGAAGTAGAAGCCGTCCACATGGGAGAAGGCCAAGATCACTACTCCCACTCCTCAAGCTAAGTTTAATTACAAGGCTATAGGAGACGACCAAGCCAAATGAGGTAACAATGCTAAACCTAACTTCCCTCGTCCATCTACCATTCAATGTTTCAAATTCTAAGGTAGAGGACATATTGCAAGTGAGTGTCCTAACCGGAGGACTATCACTATAGTGAGGGATGGGTATCGAACCAATGATGAGAATGAGGGCGGGGTTGCTCATGATAAGGGAAGAGAAAGTAGTGAGCGTGAGGGTGATTCCGAGGATGAAGTTGAATTGAGATATGAGGAGGCTTTAAATTATGCTATTGTTGCTAGAAGGGCTATGGGAGCTCTAGCTAGGGAAGAGAGTGACCAATGAGAGAACTTGTTTCATTCTAGGTGTAAGATTTTGGATAAGGTTTGTTCCTTGATCATTGATGGTGGTAGTTGCACTAATGCGGTTAGCCAATTCTTGGTTGAAAGTATGAAATTCCCCACAAGGAAACACCCTAGCCCTTACAAGCTTCAATGGTTCAATGAAAGTGGAGAAATGCGGGTGACCAAGCAAGAGATTATCCAATTGAGCATTGGAAGATATGAGGATGAAATCTTATGTGATGTGGTGCCAATGCAAGCGTGCCATATTTTGCTTAGAAGACCTTGGCAATTTGATGTGGATGCTCAACATAGTGGGCGGACCAACAAGTACTCTTTTGTGGTCAAAGGTAAAAAGTATGTCCTTGCTCTATTGACTCCCCATAAAGTACGTGAAGACTATAGGGTCATGAAAGAGCTACGTGAAAAGATGAAAAGCGAGGAAATGGTTGTGAGTGAAAAGGAGACCTTAGTTTCTCAAGGAGGACAAGGTTCGACCCAAGAGAAGAGTAAGAAGTATATGGTCGCTAGAGGAATGTTAGGAGGAGAGGAAAGGTGTGGTGAAGAGAAGGACTTGGTGCCAAGTCAAGCTAACCCCTCTAACCTTTCCATTTCTTCTAGTTATCTTGTTCCTTTTGTAGGTACTTATGTGGGTGATCACCCCAAAAAGGACATGGACCCGAGTTTCCAAGTTCCTTTGGAGGGTGAAGTAGTGCTACCCTCTTCCAAAGAGGAAGGCCAATACAAGGAACTTGACCAAATTGATAAAGGTGATGTGCTTCAACAAAGAGATAACAAAGCTAACCCTTCTACTTTAAGCAAATGTGGATCACTTTGTGCTTGATGAACAATTGAGTAGAGGTAAAGTTTTGCCTTTTGTGGGAATTAGAGACCCTTTTTTAATTGATGATGCATCGGTGAAAAGTGCTTACACACTAGTTGATCCTTTTGATGACTATATGACTCTTCTTGTAAGAGTAAATTGTGTCCATCTAGTGATAGCACTTGTGTTGATATTGGTCCTATTGAGAGTGAACTTGCTTATTTTGAATATGATCTTGTGATTAAACCTACTCTCTTTAAGAATGATAACTTGCTTGATAGTAACATAGTGGATAATTGTGCAATGCATGGCTTTGTGTGTGGGGATGTTGAAAATGAAGCCCTTCTTGAGAAACACAAAGTCACTAAAGAACCACAATGGTATGATGATCCATTTCTTAGTGAGCAAAACCTCCTCTTGAGGGAATTTGACTTGATTGCTAAAATGAATTATCTTGAAAAGGAGGGTAAAACCTGGCTATAAATTGCTAACAATATCTTGTGTGATACCTTTCCTTATGACTTTTTTGCTCATGAAACCCTTTGTATGTTGTTGCTTAAGTTTACGATGGGTTTGCAAGAGGAATGTGTAGTCTATGACATGAGGAATATCTTTGTTTATAATCCCGGTGTAGTGTCCTCTTGTTATGTCTTGGTAGTGAAACCATTGTTTGAGGAGACTAGTGTAGAGGGTTGGACTCTAGGTTGGAATGACCTTACTTTACATCTTACACTTAGTCAAAATGAAGGTAGAACTTGCTTGGGGAGTGAGTTATTTCTTGAATTTTGGGGAATTCACCTTGTTGAAATCCTATGTATGCACTCTCTATGCATGATTACTATTGATGTGTGGTTGTACCACAAATTTGTTCATTCTTGACATGATTATGTGGTTATTATTGTGTGTGCTAACCCTCAATCTTTGAGGAGTATCTTGTCTTCCACCTTCCTTTGGCTTTTGCAAGGTTCGGATTCGAGGACGAATCCTTTTCAAGAAGGGGAGGATGATATGACCCTACTAGGCACACCTCGCTTGAAGGCTTACATTGAAGACCAAGGCATGGCACTCCAATCCATTCAAGCTAAAAGGATGACCAAGGGAGAATTGGAGACCCATGGAGAGGCACACAAGCCCCATAAGAAGGCCTATGAAGTATGGAAAGTAGCTTGGAGAGGAATGAAAGAAGAAGCTATAAGAAAGAAGGCCAACACTCAAAGTGGCTAGAGTCGCAAAGGGACAGAAATGCAAATGTGGCTAGACGTGCAAAGAAAGGCCATAGATGCAAAAGGTTCACAATTGCAAGCTTGAGGATTGGATGATGGCTATATGTGCAAGAGGAGCCTTTTTCAGATTTCAAGCTAACATCCAACTAGCCAAACAAGGCCCTTGCCTCATTAATGGCATTCTTGTAATAACTAGCCTAGCTCTTAAGTCTCTTAGTATAAATACTAGACTTAGTTATTTTCATCCTTAGATTATGTTGAATGAAGAAAACACTTATGAGAGATTGTAGTTGATAGTCTTAGATTAATATAGATTGTTTGGTTAGTTAACCAAGTGTTCCTTCCTAGTTGTGAAGTGAATTGCTTATTTCCATCGAATTCAATGTTGCTCATTTGTGGATTCATTTGAGTCGTTTGTTGCTTCGAATTGCTTAGGTTCTAGGGTTTGTAAATCCAATTGGAAGGGTTAGGGTTTGATATACTCTTTCTTGTCCATAGATTTCTTGCTCTTGGGTCAAGGATCTATCCATCTACCCTCTTCCATTTCTATTCTTTATCCACCCTTTATTTTGATTTTCTTGTTCTTTTGTTTTTCTAGAGTTTCCTAGGTAGAATCGTATCAATACTGCACTCTGATGTGCAGTCTACATTTGGGTATTTTTGACTATTAGTGATGTGGTCCCGAACTGGTATACCGCAGGTTTCGTATAAGGATAACGATGCAGTCGACACCAGATTTACGACAGTCACCGCAGTATGTGAAAATGATGTGAGTCCAAATTTTCAGGGGTGGCGGATGTCATAAGAAACAAAAATGACCCAGCACTTGAAAACATGATTTTCATTAGTAGCATCTTGCTTACGAAAATGACAACCGGACTGGGGTGTGTAGGTTTCACAAAAATGCGGTATAGCCCAACCCAGATCCCAACGGAAGTTATCATTGAACAATGAAAACATCTGAAAATGACGAAAAAAGAGCCGGTCAAAGTATCATGATTATTATCCAGAGTAGATCATTTTTTTCAAAAATACACGGAAAACACACACTTACAGGAGAAAAGAAAAAAGACGGACAAGCATTTGCGAAGAGGCGTATATAATATTGGAGGATGACTTCAATGTCAACAAAATGGCAAAATGTCATTCAGGTATGACTACATTAAAATCAAAATTTTTTAAAAAAGTAACATGCAGGACTCAGCATTTGGATTTGGCTAAAAGCTACTGAGATAGGAAGCAAAAAATCGGATTCAAAATATGCGGAGCGTACGTGGAACTTTTCTTGGGCAACCGATCAAAAATCATTTACGAGAGTTTAGCTTTCTACACCGGGGATTGGAGATCACTTCAAGCATCAACACTAATAAATCCTTTCCAAAAACTGCCTCTGATTCGGAATTTCAACCGGAAGTACCAAAGGGGTTCCCACATAAAGGGATATTCCTTTTCGGGCTATTGAGTCGAACTACAATTGACTTGATTCCCAAAGCCAGAGATATGTAGGCTACTCAAGTTTCGAGGATCGGCCATATTCGTATAATTATCTCGAGACACCTCGAGGTAGTTTAAAGAAAACTCTTATTTTTCATAGTCCTCATAGAGTCAGAACAACAAACAGCCTGAATTCTCGCTTAGCCTGAGATATGTAGGAAGGCCAGAAACCGGGGTCCGGCCATACTTTCGAAATATTGTGCAAGAAGGGCTGTAATTTATATTATTCAGTAAAAATTAGGTCTGTCAAATTCGTAGCTCAAGGATGGCCTTGCCATCCTTAAACTTCGGATGGCCATGCCATCCTTGAACTTCGGATGGCCATGCCATCCTTGAACTTCGAAGGAGCGATTGTTGACATCTAATTTTCACCTCATAAAATACGTATTTTAATTTTCAAATTTCCCGAGTCCAAGACGGAGTAAGGATGCCCTTAAAATTTTGAAAATTTAAAAATTTAAAAGTCCTGAGAAAATTGCAAGGATTGACGTTTAATTATATTTTCCTAAAAATAGCAATTACAAGAAATTACAAGTTATTTACTTTAATAAAATATAATTCAAAAGGAAAATACGTATCCCGCTTCGTCTAGCTCGGGGAAATAGGTTTAATTATTATTGCAAGGATTGACGTTTAATTATTATTGTTGTTGTTATTGATAATGGTTCGGGGAAATAAGAGGGACACGATAAGTGTTGTTTTGCTAACTATAAATCGAGCTTGCCACTCGATATGTCGTGTACTTGTGTTTTCTTGGCTTGACAATAGCGATATTGTTGTGTTTTAGATTAAGGGATATACGGGCTTGATTGGTTGGGTAGTGAAGTGAATCGAAAAAGGTATGTTAAGGCTATCATTTCCTTCTTTTAGCATGAACCCGATAAAAACAAAACGTAAACAAACGTCCCTTCATAATAACTCTTTTCTTGATAGTTATAAGTGTTCATGCTCTTCATTCTATTGAAATGTTACTTGAATCATGTTTATCCTATTCTTGAGTTCTTATTGAGAGATATGTTAATGAGTGAGCTTACATAATGTCATTTGGAGGATTATCGACCTTACGTCACTCCGATTGTCTCAGAATGTCTTTATAATGTTCCTCATTCATGTATATATGTATATGGTATCTTACTTAGCACCGACCTATAATAGGGTTAGGTACGACACCTATTATGCGCTCTCTCTCTCTCTCTCTCTCTCTCTCTCTCTCTCTCTCTCTATCTATATATATATATATATATATATATATATATATATATATATATATATATATATATATATATATATATAAATTTAGTACCGATTAGTTTTGTACGTTATGATGATGACGATTATGCCCACGAGGTCGCTACGTTATAAGATTGTGCCGCAGAGGCGGTACATTATACATGTTATTGACATCTAATTTTCACCTCATAAAATGAGTATTTTAATTTTTAAATTTCCCAAGTCCAAGACGGAGTAAGGATGCCCTTAAAAATTTGAAAATTTAAAAGTCCCGAGAAAATTGCAAGGATTGACGTTTAATTATTATTTTCCTAAAAGTTAGCAATTACAAGAAATTATGAGTTATTTACTTTCATAAAATATAATTCAAAAAGAAATACGTATCCCGCTCCGTCTAGCTCGGGAAAATTGTTAATCAAGACGACGTATGAATTACGGCTCATTTTTACCGCATTTTTTCACATTCTTAATATCTTTCGGAACTATATCAATATTAGGCTCGTTTTGAAGCTAATATTTTAATATACTACTTGATCATTATTTGGTTTAAATTGGGGGAGGGCTAATTTAAAACTTTTAAAAACTATTGGGGGGGAGGTTTTAAAAAATAAAAGGGTGAAAAAATAAACTTCCACTCCCCCCCCCCCCGCCCCACTCTTATTTCTCATTCACTCCACTCCTCTTCTCCTCTTTCAGGAGAAATGGCGACGGCGTTAGGGTTTTTCTATCCAGTCCAATTAATGGCATTTCATGGTCACGTACGCCTCATTTTTTAGGGTTTCTGCACTCTATCGTGTTTTCTTATGGTTGCCAGGTTTATTTTTGCACAACTCATTTATTTTGATCTTTGATTTTGAGTCGAATAGGGCTTGGGATGTTGCTCGGGTTTTTCACGTGCGTAGTAGCCAGGGCGAGGCCTTGAGCCTCTAGCCAACTTGTGCACTACTCACAAAATGTGAAGGACCTAGGGTAATTTCCCATAGGTTCCTTCCAAAAATCGGGAACTAAGTTTGGGGTTTCTTATCTGTTTGGGTACGATTTGTACCGTTAAAACGTTGCATTTTTGTTTTATTAGATGACTAGGTGTACTATTCCATTTTTTGGCTGATTTATTATAATTTGCTTGAATTTAGGGTACAATTTGTTGTATTATGTGATTTAGTGTTTATTTGTGGTTGGATGCAGTACGAATTAGTACAAAATTGTGGGAAATCCACTTGGCTTTTACTGAATTTGAATTGGTAGAGTTTTGGGAATTGGGGGGAAATTCGGGAAAAATCCAGAACTTTCTATTTTTGATCCTCACCCCCCAACTTGTGCTATAAATGAAGAGTTTATTGCCATTTTTAGGGGACCTTTTTTTTTTTTGGAAAATTCTCTAAGAAGGAAAAGAATTCTTATATTCTTATTATTAGAATCCTATTGAAAAACCAAGAACAATATTGATATATTACTGAAATACTACAATATACCTACATTATAAATATATTATCTGAAATATACTACAAGATATTACAAAAAAATTCAAAAGCAAAGGCTGTTTTTTTCTTCAAAAGGAATCTTGGGTGTTGATATTGAAGTGTTGATCCAACCCCCCCCCCCCCTTTTGATCTTTTGGTTGCCCTACTAAAAGGTAATATCTTTTTCTAACCTATTTCATTCCTGTTTTTAGCTTATTTATATGTATTAATTTGATTTATGTTTGTTTAAAGTTGATTTAGTTACTATTTCATAGAGTCTAGTTTTACTTGTATGCTTTAATGTAGTTTATATTTGTTTAAAAGCTGCTTAGTTATTATTTTAGTTAGTTACTGTGTTATATTACTAAAATGATGAAGGTTAAAGGTTTGCTTAAGTATTAACTAGTAGGTATCAAGATCAAAACAAGGTTTAAAATGAAGTAGATTTGTTTGTTTGATCATTGGTTACTATTACATTGGCATAGTTGAGGGTTCTGAGGCACTTTTCCCATTTGTTGTGTTGTTTTGCTACTGTTTAAGGGTCCTGTGCTCTGTTGATCCTATGTTGAGTTGTTTTAAGTTCAAATTAGGTCATTAATCTAAGACATAATGATTTTTAAACAAAGTGTAGGTATTAGGTTTGGTTTATGGATGGTTGTCAAATGTCCTTTTGACAAAACTGTGTTGAAAACTCAAAATGGGACTGTGTTCTTGTGCTTATGGTTAATAGCTGAAATATGGTCCAAATGATGTCTTAAAGGATGTCAACATCTTTTGAAATGATTAAGTAACATTCAAATCAAAACTTAGGGAGCCTAAGTCTATAATTTTTTTCTTTTGTTTAGCTTGATAGTGCATATTTTCTTTAGAGTCTTAAAAGAATGCTACATATCCTGATATTACATAGTCCTCTTGAATTAATTCTGAGCTAAAAACTAGCCGCAAAACTGGAAGGTGTTGTTTGTTTCTGCATATTTTTCACATAGAGTCGGATTAGAGAGTATTTGAATTTCTGTATGCTTGTGCATCTGTGTTTAGGCTTGTTTTTTCTAAACTTGAACCTCTAAACTTCCTACATTTTGACTAAATTATTGTTAGAGGCTATAAAAGGGACCTGTATGTTCTTGTAACTGCCTTGCCTCACTTATACACATATTATAGCCTCTGAATCTTTCTCAAGCTTTAGAAGAAGTAAACAAAATGAACTTTTATCTCGTGTATTCTGAGACAAGGAAAAACTTGTCAAAAAATAGGAACTTGATGGATTTACAGCTTGTCTTGTTAATTTTGGGATTAATTTGAGTCCTATTTGATCTTTTGAGTGTGTTAACTACTTGTATTTTTTTTTTTTTTGGAACTGTTATAGGAAAATAGTCTATGGAAAATAAGAGAACTTGTCTTCTTGTTTAAAAAGCGAAAGAAAGAGGGCTAGGCTAGTGTTTTGAAGTTTGTTTGTGATCCTGCAATGACTGCTTTCTATTTTTAAACTTGTGGTTTGTCCAGGCTATTGTATAATGTGCTCTGTGAGTTGTGTTTTGATTAGATAGGCCTTGAATACCTTTGCTTGCTGGACGAAATAGATGTTTGGGATATGAGGGAAAAATAAAATTGAACCTAAAGGGAAATCTGAAACTAGGTGACACAACAAGCTAAGTCCTTCCTTCTTTCCTATGCTTGATCCTGCAACTTGTGTGTCCTATCCTCGCCATTCTCTCGAACCATATGTGTGCTTTAAAATATCATCATTTAATTTAGATTAGGCATTATGTACCTTTTTCCTTGAATATAGTTTTTCGATTAGATCTTTGAGCCTTTCCTGTTTTGAATTCTCGCTGTTCGACCTACATCTGCATTTCATATTTTCATTTAGATTTTGGTGTATTATGGAGAACCAACTTGTAACTAAAACAATGTTTTGACCCTTCCTTGTATCATGTTTAAATGGATTAACTGTTAAGCCACCTTAGGTTGATTTTGGAATCAAACTTGTAGGATTTATAACCTGAGGATCTGTTGTACCTACAAAATTTATATCCTATCTGTCATTTTAAATTGTTTCCTAGTTTTAAAACTGAACTTATGATTAAATCTTCCTATCTGAGGTTATAATGTGAGAGTTGGGTCTTAAATGATTTTAGTGTAACGCAAAATTAAAGCTAAGAGGCTTTTAAGGAAAACAGGTACAACACTTGCATACTTGTGCCCATCTTGTAGTTTGCTGAGACTTTTTGAGGCTCTTCTACATGTGATTCCTACTCTTCTCTACCTGTTTGAGTTAAAATCTACTTAGAGCCCGTTTGGATTGACTTATAAGTTGCTTATAAGCTATTTTCACTTTTTGAGCGTTTGGTCGATCAAATTAAAGTCATTTTGTGCTTAAAATAAGCTCGTAAAATAATTGAGCCATTTTTGACTTAGCTTATCTAAAACAAATTATAAGTCGAAAACAACTTATAAGCCAAAAAAAAAAAGTTGGGCTATCCCAACTTATTTTTTTAGCTAAGTAAGCTGTTTTACTATAAGTCGCTTAAAATAAGCCTATCCAAACAGGCTCTTAACACTCTTTTGTTTGACCTAAAGATAGGCAAAAGATTAGCCTTTTTTCTAGTTATGATTCCCATGGACCTATAACTGTTCTTATATATGTTTCATGCCACTAGTGACTTGATATGAGTGCATTTGAATCATATTTACACCTAGAGTAGCATCATGTTCCCTTCATCTTATTGTGGACTACTGTGACCCTTTGTAATCTCTGTTTGATCTCACACTTGCAAAAAGACCTCTATGTTTAAACTTTGAGAGTGAGACTATGTGCATGCTTTCACTATGAGGTCCAGACAATGTCCCCCCATGAGGTTTCTTACTGAGACAATCTCTTTGTGATTACTTGAACCGTTTGACCTATGAGTGAGCCTTAAACTAGTGTTTGAGAACCCATAGGTCATCTGCAAAACCTGCACTCTGCATCTGCTTGATACTTAGACTTGTCTTGAATTAGAATTGACATGAAATGACTTTGGACCATGAAAATTTGCCTCTGAAACTTCTGGTAAGGAGAATGGGTTAAAATGGTTTGCTGGCACTTGGTTTAATCACTTCTTGGCTAAATAATGCATCACTTTGTCTTTATTAACTACTGGAGAAAGACTAGGAGTTAAGATTCTTGAGTATCATAACTGTGACCTTTGCTTTGTCATTTTCACTCTCAATTCTGTACTATCCTGTTTCTTTATCCCTCTACTGCTGTGGTTAATTGTCTGCTATCTTGAACTTATTAGTCCCTTCCTAACTGTGTTATTGTTATTTTCTAAGTCTCAAAACACTTGTTATGTCTTGCCTTGAGCTGTCCTTGCATTGCCTCGGTCGGCTGTCTAGTTCCTCATCTGGTGTTTGTTGAATCCTCTGTGGCATTTTTGTTTTGTGATAGCTAGCCTAGCAAATGTGCTTGATTACTTAACCTTGCTTAAATAGCTAAAACATGAGTTTGGGGGTTGTGGGATTACTGGGTAGATGTGAAGTTTCCTATGTGATCTAAATTAGTATTAGAGGATATATATATGCTGGATATACGCTGTATATTAAGGTGTATAGAGGGGTATGCCTTCTATGGGTTTGGCTCTCTATCTTAGTATATCTATGGTATATTGTGTATACTACAGCTTAACACTTAGAAAATTTGAGAAGAAATTTGGGTGATATATCGCCTGTATATCAGTGCATATCACGCTAGGCACTTGGAAAACTTGAGGAAAAATAAGGACTTGGGCCTGATATTTGGGCCTGACACTTGTGTTACTATACTCGGTCTGTCATTGCTATTGCTTTGGGCCTATTTTCCATTTGGACCATTTTTATCATTTACCTTCATTTTGCATTGTTAAGATGGATCAGTCCAAACAGATTGTGATTTATTTATTTATTTATTTGCTTGTGTAATAATTATTGTGATTTCCATTTTTTATACTTAGTTTAATTCATGAATACATATTAATATCACGCATACCCGTTTGTATCTTTGCCCATTCAAACCTGTTGGTGGATCCCAATGGGGCCCGCTAACGAATCTAGATCGAGTCAACCTCTACCTTGGAACAAAATGGAGCATACGTTGGATTTAAGATGAACCCGATTGCATAAATAACTTTTCTTGGGCTTGGCTCGCCCAATCTCTCTATCTCCATTTAAATTATGTACTTTAAATTGTTACTTGCCTAATTATTGTGCCAATTGGAACCCTTATGAGATTGTCGTATTTTAAAGTCGCTAAAAAATGAATTTGCAACAAAATTGAGACATAGATGTAAGGCATTAATATAAATTGGGACTGATTTGATCAAAGGACCAAAACTGCCGACTTTGTGAAATTTGGGACTGATTTGAACATTTACGAAAACCTATGGACTTGGACATATGGACTGATTTGGACACAATTTGTGAGACTAATTATGATTATTTAGGCTTAGGCTAAAAAATAAAATCTTACTAAAACTTGGCAAAAGATAGAATAAAAAATGGACTATGTATATGTAGAATATTATGGACTATATAGTATACCTAAATTATTTTCCTAAAAACTATTTTCCTATACTCTAAGGCATTTTTTCCAAAACTATTTTTGGGTGGACTTATGTAGAATCCTACTTATGCTAAGAGCCTTCGGGTATTGGCTTAAGTGTTCTAGTCCGACACCTTAAACGCCCGATTTTGGGTAAAATTTTACCACTTTTGATTCTTGAAACGTGGTACATTTTTCATAAATGACTAATTTCTATTGCGGAAATATGAAAAAAAAAAACTATTTTTATCACAATCAATTTATATTTACAATGGCATACTATTACAACCCGTAGGTCAACCGTATTTTACGGATCCTTAATATCGGGGGGCCTAACAACTTCCCCGGGGTATCACCAGAACCCTTACCCGTACTTTGGTTAGATTAGGATTCTTTTAAAATTTAACTATTTTGGATGAACCCTTTTCGCTGGTTTTCCTAATTTCCTAAAAATTAGGTGGCGACTCTAAAATAAGTCCATTTAGAGCACCATCTATGTAGAAGTATATTTTTGCCTTTTTTCCAGTACGATTGATAACCGTACTTCCTCGAGACACTTTCCTTTTTAAATGAGGCAAGTGCAAATACGAATCGGAAAAAATAGAACCGCTACACATGTATGTGAATATATATGTATGCATATCATGCGCGCTCAGTGACATACAGAGTTTCAAGTTGATCCTTCCCTACCTCTCTTTACCTTGATGCTCTTACATATGTTCTTACTTACTTTACATACTTGGTACATTCATTCGTACTAATGTCCCTTTTGTGGGGATGCTGCATTTTATGTTGCAGGTCTGGTAGATAGACTGATAGACCTCCACAGTAGGCTGCCCTAGTTCAGCGATTGATTGGTGCACTCCATTATTCTCGGAGTTGCCATAGTGAGCCAGTATGGTATGAGATCTATGTATATGTATGTTGGGTATCACGGGGCTTTGTCGTGACCTTATGACAGTTATGACACTCTTAGAGGCTTGAAGACATGTATCCTGTGTATAGTCGTTTTGTGTGGCCTTATCGGCCTATGTTTTGATGTACAGCTTTCTATGGTGGCTTCGTCGGCCCTTATAATATATATATATATATATATATATATATATATATATATATTATAACATTAGTTTATACATAAGAAATATTTATTATAACATAAGTTTGTATACTTTTCTTTAACTTTGTCTACTTAATATGAATAGTATAAGTGGTGACCTGAAGTGAAAATGCACAAGCTTCGTCTTACATCAAAAAGCAGTTTGTTGAAAATTACATGCTTTTCCAGTGTATTTCTTTGTACAAGCAATATTGGGAACTCAGATTGTCTTGAGACCATCATTGTGTGACTAACTGCATTTGACATCCTTTGCCAACATATGGAGGAGACATTTTAGTTTTCCAGTTAATTAAGTATACTTTCTCATGATGGACCTTGTGGCTGCATCTAGTATTTGTCCGTTCACAAATATTTAACAGAGTTGATTTGGTTATTTTATTGGCATGAACGTTTAGCTTGGATTACTTAGACTAGTTTTATATTTACAATTATAACCTTATTTCTTGGGTGATGATGGATATTTTTAAAGAAGCAGGTTCGGTGATTCACATCGAACCACAAAAAATCAAAGAAATCCAAAAAAATCCGAGAAACTCCTATTATTATTGCCTTGATTTGGTTTATTTTTTTGTATGGAGTGCCCTTCAAATGCACTGGTCTTTGATCTTTTCCCCTCAAATTGTTGGTATTTAATTTTTGTCCTTCGCCTAAAACTCCTAGGTTCCGGGTTCATACCCCCCGCTCAGTCAAAAATTTTAAAAAAATTCTCTAGGTAGAACTTGGATTTGCAAGGCAGAGTTTTGAAGGCAAAATTCTGCCTCAAAACTCTGCCTAAAGCAGGCAAAATTCTGCCTGCAGGCCTAACTTTGGCCCGAATAGGCCTAAGTTTGCTATAAAATTTTGCCTTGCGATTTTTTTTTGACTGAGCCGGGATTCGAACCCCAGACCTCATGCTATTAGGCGAAGGACAAAAGTTAAATACCACCAATTTGAGGGGCAAAAATTAAAAACCACCCTAAAATAAGGGTATTCCTGGGACTTTCCCCATTTGGTTTATAAATATAAAAGCTCGACACTTTTGTTTTGGTTTGGTTTGGTAAAGGGATAACTTAAACTAACCCTGCCTATATAAACCCCTAGCTGGTAGTGTGGTGGAAGTTGAAGATTAAGTTAGTTTAAAACTATTAAATTATACTTAGGAAAGCTTAAACATCATGAAAAGATGCAACTAAGTTGATTTTACCAATTTATCACTCTCAAACCTTTTTTTTTTTCGATAAAAGTACTTTTCAAAATAAGTAGTTTGGACAACTTGACAAACAAGCTCTAAATTAAGCTAAATAGTCCGTCTTAAGGAAAAATCCAATTTAGTGTGTTGAGATTATGTGTAATTGTATTTATCTTGTAATTAGTGAGTCAAAGTTTGTTAGATAGTCAAAGTGAGTCAAAGTTTGTTAGATAAGTCAAAGTTAGTTAAGTTGGTTGAGTCAAGGTAGTTAGGTTAGTTGGTTACTCATCTTAGCTAGGAAGATCTCTTTCTAGATTGTATATATACATCATTGTATTAGTAATTGAACACTTCTTCTGATTCTAAGAAATGAAATGCCTATATTTCACAAATTCTCTCTCTAAAGCTCTCATTCTCCATTATTGCTTCTTCTTTCTTCTTCTTAGTTTGGAGCTCCATTAATGGAGATTTCGTGTATGACTTCTTAATCACTGATCTCAACATGGTATCAGAGCTGTACTCGATCATATTCTATTCCGTATTTATGTAATCTGTGAGTATTTTTGTTCCGATCGATCAATTTTTCGATTTCTCTGAAATCAGGGTTCATAGTTGCGAATTTGGGGAAAACCGAGTTTGATGCATTTTTTGCTTCAATTTTGTGATTGATTACATATACGAATCATTATCGTTCATCTCTTATTCCAATTCAAGCAATTTTGGTGGTTGTTGCTATTGCGATTCGCAAATTGTCGATTGTTTCAAAGATTTTTGCTAAGCTAGTTTGTGCATCCATTTCTTCATTTCCAACTGTTCTTCTGGAATTTCTTAATTCAGTCAAGTATTGCACAGTCACAGTGTACATCACACTCAAATTTTCTTTGTAATTCTTCATAATTCATCATGGTTGAGACACAAACTGAGTCATCCACATCAACTGCAAATGTGGACATCACTAGCCCATTCTATCTGCATCCATCAGAGAGTGCAGGTTCCACCTTGATGCCTGTAATCTTTGATTGAACTGGTTTTAGATCATGGAGAAGGGCAGTACTTAGGCCTTTATCTGTAAAGAGTAAAACAGGCTTCATAAATGGGAAAATTGCTAAACCTGATCCAGAAGATCCTAAATATACACAGTGGGAAAGATGTGATGGCCTGGTCACATCATGGATTCTGAAGTCACTATCATCAGATGTAAGAGATAGTTTGCAATATGTGCATAATGCTAAAGAACTTTGGGAGGAATTAAAAGATAGATATGATCAGACAAATGGCTGTAAGTTGTACCAACTGCAAAAGGAGATCAATGATCTTGTACAAGGAAATTTGGATATTACTGGATACTACACAAAGATGAAAAAGCTGTGAGAGGAGATGAATACCATTGACACCAATTCTCAAAGGCACCAGTGTGTGTACATTTGGTGGAACAATCAAAATGGTAAAGGCTGAACAGGATAGGAGACTCATACATTTCTTAATGGGACTAAATGAGATGTACACTGCCATAAGGGGAAATATTTTGATGATAAACCCACTCCCTAGCATGGCACAAGCCTTCTCAATATTGTCTCAAGAGGAGAAACAAAGAGAAGTTAGACCTAGCAATCACTCTGCCTTGGAGTCAACTTCATTAAGTGCATCTACTTCCACATACAACAATACAGGTTTTAAGACAAACTACAACTCATACAAGGGGAATCCCAGCAGTTCCGGTACTAGCCCACACCAGAATATTAAACAACAAAAAAAAAATAAGACTTGAATAGACAAAAAGAAAAGTCTAATCTAGATAAGCAATTCATTTCTAAGTCCCCGACAACGGCGCCAAAAACTTGTTTCTCCCAAATGCACATGTAAGTATACTCGGTCGTACAAGTAATATTGGATTTAAAGTCCAGATATCGTACCACACGGACTTATGATTAACTATTTACTAAATTAAACTAATGCTAATTATCTAAACAAGAAATAAAATCCAAATTGAATGTAAACTAACTAAAAATAAAAGAAAACAAATAATGAACTTTAAGCAAGAAAGAACAGATTTTTATCGGAGAAGAGATAAATCTAGGGCTATGACCACTAACAATCCAGTTGAGTCTTCAAATCGTTCTACCTATGGGTTTGTTATATCCCGTATTTCATACATTCGGATAATTCGAGAAGGTCGTGGCAAGCTAAGGACAAAATCATTTTCGAAAGTTATCTTAATATACAAGTTGTTAGGAATATTATTTATGAACATTGGTAGTGTGAAAATATTGGGAAAGGCCAAGGGTAAAGAGAGAGAATTTGCAAAATGGCCAATGGAAATAATGTGGAAGGCTAGGGGCTTAAATGGTGGAATTGAGGAAAGTCGAGGGGCAAACGGGAATTTCACCAAAGGGTTCATGAAAAGTTCAAAAAGGGCCATATTGGCCATGTGACAAAAAAAAAAAAGAAAGAAAGAAAGAAAGGAAAAGAAAAGGATGACAAATGATGACAAATAAGTCATCTTTTTATTTGTTTTAAATAAGAAATTTCTAGAGAGAGGCATGTGCCCCTCACATGTTCATAAGGAACATATATATATATATATATATATATATATAAGGGGTGATGAATTATTCATCACTCCAATTGAAGAAATAAGAAAGAAAAAAAAAAGAGAAGGAGAGAGCAAGAGAGAAGGCCTCACGGCCAAGAAGAGAAAGAAGAAAAAAAAAATTCTTGGAGCCTTAATATTTGGTCCAAAAATTCCTTTCTTCTTGAATTACTACTAAGTTGGGACCCTCTTTAACATGGCATAATTTTTGTGGCAAGAAAGTACTTGTGTGGCAAGTGAAGAAATTGGAGGAAAAAGGTAAGAATTGTATTCTTTTCTATGGGAAATTTATATTGTTACAGTGATTGGAAATTAATGAAAAATATGGAGGTGTTGTGTGTGGTGTTTGAACTGTGTGTGTATGCATGTGTTGTGGCCGTGTGATGTTGTTAAAGAGGGGAAGATGGATTAATTTTATTTAGCTTGTTAAGTGTGTTGTTGTGACCTTGTGATGTACATGGAAGAAGAATAGCTTAAGTTGGCATGAGAATCTATTGTTAAGTTGTCGTAGGAAATTATATGATTTTATTCTAGTTTTATGTAATTATGAAAATGAATTGCTAAGGTGCAAATTATGGTTGTCGTTAATGAACTTGGGAGATAAAAACGTGTTATGAATAATTATGTTGAAGAATGGAGGTTTCGGGTGAATTATGGCTTTGGTGGAATTTTTGTATATTTTGCAAATAATTGGTAGAATGATATGAAATACTTCCGAATTGTGTTGGAATGATCTTGATTAGCAAAAGAATATGAAAACATTGATATTGGTTTGGAAGTGTGAAGTTAGGATGGAAGTTGTCGTACTATTTTGGAAAAGAAAACAATTTATGTTAGAATGCGTTTCAAATCGATTGTTGATGTTATTGGTATTGTTGTTGGTTTGGTTGTTGATATTTGGAGCCGAGTTAAATCTCGGGGATGTTATATGTACGGGGGGAAGTGTCGCCGAAATTTCGGTAGACAAGTGTACTTTAAGATTCAACCTCTAAAGGCTTCTAACTAAGGTTTGGTAAATGCGACCATTTGTAGATTTTGGAGAATTTGGACCTTGAATTTGGAGTAGCGTCAGAGGTGGAAAAGGTATGTTAAGGCTCGTTCCTTTTCCTTCTATGGCATGAATCATACGTTGCGATTTTATAAATGCTCTCATAACGTCCTTATTTTCAAAAGTTAGAAGTTATGATTTCAAAGCATGATTTTCCTTCCTAAAAAGTTTATGAATGTTTTCCAAAATATCCATTTTTCTCCAAAATCCAAGTTTTACGATTGTTGAAAGTTTTTATGACCAAAACAACGACTATGATTTTATGATGACAATGATGATGCTAGATATGAGAAAAGGACTAGGACGAATATGCCAAGGATATGCTCGTACCATGAATACGACGATATGAAATGTTAAGCTAATTTTTGATAATGATCCGTTTTTAAAGGTTTCAAAGTACATGAAATGATATGTCATGACCCCGTTTTTTATGTTTTCCCGTGATGTTATCCTTGATTGATAGTCTCGCCTTATAATTGTTCCTTCAAGGTGAGGCAGGGCGATCCTGATTATCCATAATGTAATCGGAGGTTACCGACCTTACGTCACTCCGATAGAGTTGTAGTTTTCATTTGGGCTCTCATGCATGCTTTATTTTTACATATGATTTATTTTATGACACCGTGCCGTCCGACGGGCGGCCGGGCAGACACACCACTGCAAAGGGGCAGATTATACCCCGGACGCGGGAGGCCTGGACGCGGGCTTATACACCGTTCCTATATGGACGGGCAGTTATACACCGATCCTACGGGTCGGGGCGGCTTACTTACGATATTTACATGTTTTTTTTTAAAAGCTAGCATGCATGGCATCCGCCCCGAAAGGGGCACTCGATGACGATTACCCTTTATTCCATGGTCCGGTAAAGCATTAAACCGTACCTATATGGTCGGGCGAGTCCACCGCACCTATATGGTCGGCGTAGTCCACCGCACCTATATGGTCGGGCAAATATACACCGCACCTACAGGTCGGCGCTTTACTTGCGTATCTATATGGTACTCCAAAAGGTAAAGCTAACTTGCACAATATCTATCATGGTAGACAAACCAGATACAAAGTTATATCCCTATCCTATGTTGTGTTTTATGTTCTCTATTATGATTTCGTGATATTACTCATGCCTTACATACTCGGTACATTGCTCGTATTGACGCCCCTTTTCGTGGGCGCTGTGTTTCATGCCGCGCAGGTACACCCAGATGAGTAGGAGCCGTTGCGAAGGCGTTCCACTTAGGCGAGTTGGTAGACTCCATTTGTACTCGGAGTGCCGCCGAGTCGATTATATGTGCTGTGTGCGCTTGTTCGAGAGTTAGAGACTTTGCGCATGCAGTCGCGAGTCCCGCAGTGTCGCTTTTGGAGAGTGGGTCCATTGGCTAATATATTTTTATTACGCATTATGTTACAGAGTCCTTACACTTATAGACTGTGTTTAAATTGAGAAACGACAAAAAAAAATTTTGAAAATTTTACTATGTATTTTATCTATATTTGATTTAAGCATCCAAAGAGAATATGTGAGTAATAAGAGTCAGCGGGTTCGCTCGGCTCCGAATATGGGGTCGGGTGCCCATCACACCCTGGTAAGTTCAGGGTGTGACAGGGTTACTAGTTGAAGGGTTGATGGTAACTTTATGAGTATCTTCCGAGTTGCTCACAAGCATGTAGATGCTACTATAACGCCTATATTCCTATGGTCGCCAAAGTTAACAGGAACGCATTTACTTCTCCGTATTCAAGTAAGAAAGGCTAAAGGGTATATTCCTATCCTCATTAGCGAAATGATTATATCGAACAAGCTCTATTTATTCTTATTACGCATGCAAATTCCCTATCCCTAGTTCAATTCACACGCCACATATAGTGCTCAACTATTTTGTCAAATAATCAAATAATTAAGACAGAGAATAAATAAATAACCCAAAGATGAAAAATAATAGATATAAACGATAATCAAATGTCAGCTTTCATGTTTGGGCCAAAACCCTAGAACTAAAGAGTTTAGCTCCACATAGACATGGAGGAAAAATAACAAATCATCCGAATAAAAATGTAAAAATGATTATTGTTGACACCTAATTTTCACCTCATAAAATGCGTATTTTAATTTCCATAAGTGCCCAAGTCCAAGACGGAGTAAGGATGCTCTTAAAAAAATCAAAAAATTCAAAAATCCCGAGAAAATCTAAATTAGCATCTTAATTATTATTTCATAAAAATTGACGATTGCAAGAAAATTACGAGTTATTTACTTTCATAAATATAATTTGAAATTAAGATACATATCCCGCTCCATCTAGCTTGGAAAAATTGTTAATTGAAACAACGTATGAATTACGGCTTATTTTGACTGCATTTTTCACATTTCTAAATATTATCTGGAACCATGTCAATATTGGGTTCATATTAATGCTCGTATTTTAAAACGACGTATTATAAATTTTGTTTCCATCCAAAATCATTTTACAAAAAGGGCTTTAGACGAATACGTTTTAGAAAGAAGATGTATTTATTTTTAAAAGTGAGGTACAAGGTTTGGAAAAGGTCTTTTATTTAAACTAGGGGTTCATTTTAAATACTTCAAAAACTTTAGAGGGAGGGGTTGGGGGGTGGGGGCGGGGCGGGGGGGTTATATTAAAAGGGGGAGTGAAAAGTTTAATAAAATAACTTTTCACCCCCCCCCCACCCATTTCCTCATTTCCACCCCGACCCTGTCATGACCTAAGCCGCCATGACTGGCACCCATCTAAATCCTAATGGGCAAACCAACATACAAGATCTCTATTCATTCAAGTCTGATTTTATATTAAACAAGTCAACAATTATACTCATTCACGCATCAAATAAACTGGGTAAGTCATGCCATAAAATACTAAACAAGTGCGGAAGTCTAACTATTACAAATTCTCCAAAATCCGAAAGTCATCGTACAGGACTCTAAGCCAAAACACGTCTAAGGACTGAAATCTATCTGATGAATATCCATAATGTCCAGAAAAGAAAAGACATCATAAGTCGAAGATCCTCGAGGCTTTAATGAAAGAGCTCACCCCAAAATTTGTCGGATATCCTCGACGCTAGATGTGAGGATGAGTAAGACTGTCTCTATATCAAAATCATATCAAAGAATGCAGTTATAGGTAGTATCGTACAACACTATGTACCGTGTAAGCATCATAGGCCGACTAAGATTAGTATCACGTATCTTATGAAATCAATATATAAACGTACGATCAATATACATAAATATCGATGCATCATAACAAGTCAACTCGGTGAATAGCGGTCGTACATAACAAATCAACGGATTGATAAGAATCATAAACACGTTATCTACCATCATGGAGATAAAAGTACACTATATCCCCACTCGGCGTACACACATGCTATAACGATGTCATAGCTCGCAGTCATGACTCGGTGAATATGATCGGGGACCCATGGTGTCCATGTATCACTCATTTCGGAACACTCTGTCACGACCCAACCCCGTGGGCCGCGACTAGTGTCCTATTTGGACACCCATACGTACCTACCTGTCAGATCTGGCATACTAATAGCTAAATTCCATTTAGACATACATATATTCAGACAGATATAAAGTACATCGCGCGAATATATATATATATACACATACTTAAACCCGTACAGAAGCCGTTAGGGCTATCGTAGTAAGCAGAAATACTGTGTCGCGTACTCGTACTCACTTACCGTAGATTGGACAACCCACAACCCACAAACATGTCTACAAAGCCTCTAACATACGTAACAGAATCGCAGGACGGCGCGCCAGGCCCCCGCCATACCCAAAGAAACCATATGTACAGTGTATATGAACAACAAAAGATATATACCAAAAGTATCGGCCCGATCAAAGGGAGCTCTTCAGACAGCAAACCGATGTCCTAAATCGGCGCGCGTATCACGCGGCACGTCCGTACCTCGCGGGCATGTAACACGACCCCCGAAGAACGGGGTCGCACGAAGGTGTACCGAGTATGTAAAGCGGAAATATAACATACATAATCACAATCGAAATAGATATGTAAAATCGTAACGGACGAATCGGATCCATAGCCGAGTCGACTTACGTAGCATACGTACGACGGAATCATAATACGTCGATTCGAGGAAATGCGGCCGACGGAGGCACAATACGGATCGAGATACGAGTGTGACGTACGTACCCTCGTCCGGAATCCGGGCTCGAAGGTGTGATCGTACGTAGAATCGAGAATCCGAGTCGACATGCAAAATGTGACGTACGGATCCTTATCCAAATCGTAGTTTCGCATCATGCATGCGCAGTCATAAGCATATACGGACATACATATCATAATCGATCCCGGCCCCGCTTAAGGGACGCGGTAACGAACCCGACCCTCGTAGTACGGGACGCGGTGGACGACAAATCGATCAAATGCCATCCTAGCCGCCATCCCCATAATATCACATAATCGATCATAATCGGATCACGACAGATCCCGGCCCGCACATCCGAGGGACGCGGTGAACAATGCAAAAGAAAGTGCACGAATCACGTAACCCGGCCCGGCGCGATGAAGGAAGCATTGAGACATCCACGACCGCATTAATGAGAAACCATATGCATACGGTCCGACATACGTACTTAATGAGTTAGTTCAAGATAAGTCAAATCAGAATTATCGGATCATAATCATAACAGATACGCGTACGTGTCATTTGGGATGGCACGACAGATTATATCAGAACAGAGTGTTCAGAAGCGTTCCAGATGTCAAAACGTATTATAAGACTCATAAATATAGTCATAGCACTTGTCACATAGCAAACAGAATAATAACCAAAGTTACCTGTGAATTTCGGACAGAAATGGGTTAGTTAAAGCTGTACAGGAAGTATCAGAATTTTGTGGGCCCACCTTGGGCCAAACCGAGGTGGCGTACGTATATTACGAATCATAGGTCTTATGGAGTCATCCAAGAGAGTTTTAGAGCATTCTAACTTCCTTGGTGAAAGTTGCATACATATAGGTTATTTTGCCGACGAAATATTAAGAGACCAATTCAATCTCATTGAATGAAATGGGGTCAATTTCCAATCTTGGATTGCTAGGAACAGGATCGTATCAAAGGCTCGGGTTCGAGTCTATTATGCTTAGAACATGCCAAAGAATGAAGGGCAAGACTTTACATACCTTGGTTATGCTTTTTCGCTCGTCCAATTTCGATTCCTGTTTCGTCAAAAATCTGCAAATGGTCACCTATACCAGTTACTATTCATGAGAGTTAACATTTCAATCTTGGGTTTATACTTGTCTACCAAAATTTCGGCGGCACCTCCCCTATAAATGTGACACCCCGAGAATTTACCTCGGCTCAAAATAACCAACAACAAGCCAACAACAACACCACAACAATAACGATTATCATAGGTCACAATATACGCAATTAGTCTACTTTACAACAATAATGCAAAAATCCTCATTTTAACTTCACACTTTCAACTCAATACCAACATGCTTTCATTCATTACTAATCAAGATCATTACAATACCATTCGGAAGCATTTCGCATTATTTCACAAATTATACAAAATTTCCATCAAATCATAATTCATCCTAACTTCTACAATTGCAACAAAACTACAAAATTACTTTGTTTTCCTTCCAAACTCCTTAGCAACAACCATAATTCACATTTAGAACCTTGCTTTCACAATTATATAAGAACTATATGAAAATCACATACTTTCCGATAATATCTCAACAACAATTTCCTCATGCCAACTAAGATCATTAGGCTTCCATTTTCATCACAAGATTCCAACAACACAATTAACATACTAAATAACATTTATTCATTCCTCCTACACATGAGGTATCACACGGCCACACCAATACATGCACATATACACGGCTCACACAACACACCTCCTAATCCCATGATTTTCATTCAATTTCATTCATCACAACACTTATAAATTTTCTATAACATGAAAAGAAAACATGAAATCCTTGCTTCTTCTCAACATCATGGCTCACGGCCATGCCTTGTTTCACCCATACACACGGCCATGCACACACACACCACACTCCTTTAATTCTTATCCAATTCTAGTCATTCTAACATGCATACTCATTCCATAACATAAAAAATAGAATTCATACCTTATTCTTCAAATTCCAACTCGCTGCCAACGTCGCTCTTTTGCTTAACCAAGGGTATCACGTCGAAGAGCGTCTTGAGCTTGTTGATAATTCAAGAAAGACAAGATTTTTGGATGAAGCTAAAGGGCTTGGAAATTTTTTTTTTCTTTTTCTTATACACGGCCGAATGGCCTTGAGCTCTCAACTTTCTCTTTGTTTCTTTTTTTTTTTCTTGAATGTTCTATGGATGAACATGAATATAATACCCTCTCCATTAGTAGCTCACATGTTATCCACATGATCCATCCCATGGGTTGGGCCAAGGCTCTTGGCCGGCCACCCTCTCTCCAAGTTTTGGGCCTAAATTTTCTCTTATTGTTTTGAGCCCAATTGGTTAAAATTCTTGTTTTGTAATTCCCGAAACTAATTTCCGAAATTCCAATTTTGCCCTTAGGCCTTCTCCAATATTCTAGCATCCATACTTCCATAACCGGCATACCAATATTAAGAAAAATCCAAACATGACCTTATTCCTTACAAGTCAAGGTTAGTTCCAAGTTTTCCAAATACGCAAAATTGCCGGATATAACATCCTCCCCCCCTTTAAAACATTCGTCCTCGAATGTTAAATTAGCCTTATAGGTTTTACAAACACTTCGGGGGGAGGTCTTCCTGCCAACTACATACTCACACTTGATCGAAATAACTTGTAAAGAGCCTTCACTTTCCAACTTCATCCATTTTCGATATCACCGTGTATGGGGGTACGTTCGGTCCTTATTAGTCTAACGGTCCGTACGATCTTAGATCGGATATAGAGCGAACAGAGTCTTTGTCAAAACCGAAGATCGAATATATCGATGAGTCATATCCCAGAATCGAAGTAAAGCGAAGCATAGCGAATCATAATCATACGTCATATCAAATGCATTCATGATCGGAGCCGGACTCACGCGGATATCGACAAACCCATATTCAGAGTCAGGTATACCGGACTATATCAGATAAATCCGTAGTCGGAATCAGACGCATAGAAGTATATCGGACAGATCTGTGATCGGAGTCAGACGTATAAAGATTTATCGGACAGATTCGAAATCAGAGTCAGACGTACCGAGGTATATCGACGAAATTACGACAGAGACGATATCGGACGAAATGTAATCGAATTTAGAAATACGTAGGCATAGTAGACGGAGCTTCTTCGCGGTCGAGGCGCAAAATGTGGCATACGGAGTCACGATCGAGGCACGAATATGGGTGACCAAACACGGTATGGATCGGATGCACATATTTTTCCGAGAAAGATTAATAACATACCGGGTCCACGTTTGGCGACGCCTACGGGTCCCGCCGACTAGTCAAAGCGTATATGCGGTTCGAAGGACCGCCGGAATCGGGGGCTCCACCGCGACCTCTCGCCGCGACCCGGCGCCGCGACCCCGCCCCGTGGGGCGCATGGCCACTGAAGGAGAAGACGAGCCAGCAACTGACCCAGTGGGCTGGGCTGAGCCACCTGAACCGCCCTTGTACGGGCACTCCCTCACAATATGGTCTTGGCTACCGCAAAAATAACAGGCGCCAGTAGCGCGATAGCACTCCCCCGGATGGGGCTTACCACAATAAGTACACCGGGGCATAGGTGGCCTAGACTGACCCGGACCCCTACTCGTACGCGGCCTCGATGCTGCGAAACCCGGCCGGCCCCGGACGGACTCGCATCATCAAATCGCCTACGGCCGTGTACCCCGGCCGACGGAGGAAGGGATCCGCGGGCCGACTGCCGAGGCCATCCGCCTCGGGAATCTCCGAATACCCCGCGGATCCGGCCTCGGGCGACCTCCTATCACGATCTCTCGCCGGCCCGACCGCTCGATGGCGGTCCTCCATCCCTTGGGCGTAAGCCCGTAATGGGCGATGTCCATATCGGTGCCGCGACGCCATCGCCATACAACTATCAACCAGGTATCTGTCCAGACCCATCACGTACCGGTGCATTCTGTCCTCCATATCGGCTACGATGGTAGGTGCATATCGGGCCAGAGAATCAAACTCCAAATTATACTCACGAACACTCCGACCCCTACGCTTTATCCGCAAAACCGGTCAACTCTCGCCCGTCGCAGGCTCGGGGTAAAAAGTGGCGGAGGAAAGTAGCCGTAAACTCATCCCATGTGGGTCGGGGAGCACTCTCAACCCCTGGACAGCCCCCAGGACTCATACCAATTAAGGGCGACATCTCGTAATCTGTGTGCAGCAAGCTCGACAGACTCGGTCTCCGAAGCCCTGACCAGTCTCAACGAGCGCTGCATCTGCCGGATAAAGTCATGAGGGTCCTCGTCGGGTTTAGACCCAAAAAACTCTGGAGGACCGCATGTCAGAAAATCCCGAACTCTCAGGCTATCACGCCTGTCATCGTCATCATCACCTCTCCGCCCGCGTCCGCGAGCCCGTCCTGCCACTATCGTCGTCAATAGCCCGCATGCGGCCTCTCTCAACGTCCCGTCCCTCCGCCCCCGGCCGGGGAGCGGGCGGGGGCGGTGGGGCTGCTCGGCCTCCGCCCTCATCGGTGGCGGGGTGGGCGAACCTCCGACCGAAGCACGGGGCGGCGTAGTCCGGGTACGAGCCCTAGTAACTCTCGGGCTCGGCTAGTCCCTCCCTTCCATCGCCGCTTGCCCTCTCGGGCGGCGTCGCCTTCTTCGGAGGCATCGGCGAAAAATAACATTTCGTCGAAAAGGGTCATCCTAATAACACGGCTAACGCACGATCTAAGATCCAAGAAAGGGTAACATAACATCCTAGATGTCCGTAGCCTCCTCGTCTATAGATGTGGTGCACAACACACCGATAAACGGGACTCTACTAGACACGGCCGTGACATTCCGAGGATCGACCGCTACGATACCACTTTTGTCACGACCCAACCCCGCGGGCCGCGACTAGTGTCCTATTTGGACACCCATACGTACCTACACCGTCGTATCTGGCATACCGATAGCTAAATTCCATTTAGACATACATATATTCAGACAGATATAAAGTACATCGCGCGAACATATATATATACACATACTTAAACCTGTACAGAAGCCGTTAGGGCTATCGTAGTAAGCAGAAATACTCAGGTCGCAGACTCGTACTCACTTACCAGAATTGTGACAACCCACAACCCACAAACATGTCTACAGGCCTCTAACATACAGAACAGAATCAGAGGACGGGACAGGGCCCCGCCATACCCAAAGAAACCATATGTACAGTGTATATGAACAACAGAAGATATATACCAAAAGTATCGGCTCCGGATCAAAGGGAGCTCTTCAGACAGCAAACCGATGTCCTAAACTGGCGGCGTATCACGCGGCGCGTCTGTACCTGTGGGCATGTAACACAGCCCCCGAAGAACAGGGGGTCAGTACGAAGGTGTACCGAGTATGTAAAGCGGAAATATAACATACATAATCACGATCGAAACGATATGTAAAATCGTAACGGGACGATCGGATCCGTAGCCGAGTCGGACTTACGAGTACGGACGAGAATCATAATACGTCGGTTCGAGGAAATGCGGGCGACGGAGGCACAATACGGATCGGAGGAGATACGGAAGGTGTAGACAGACGGACCCTCGGACGGGGCCGGAGCTCGGATATGTGATAGACGTAATCGAATCCGAGTCGACATGCAAAATGTGACGGACGTATCCTTATCCAAAATCGAGTTTCGGATCATGCATGCGAGTCATAAGCATATACGTACATACATATCATAAATCGATCCCGCCCTCTTTAATAAGGGACGCGGTAACGAACCCGCCCTCGTAGTACGGGACGCGGTGGACGGACAAATCGCATCAAATGCCATCACGGCCGCCATCCCCATAATATCACATAATCAAATCATAATCGGATACGTACGGATCCCGGCCCGCACATCCGAGGGACGCGGTGAACAATGCGGTGAAAGTGCACGAATCACGAACCTCGGCCGGCGCGGTGAAGGAAGCATCGAGACATCCACGAGCAGTTAATGAGAAACCATATGCATACGTACCGACATACGTACTTAATGAGTAGTCGAAGATAAGTCAAAATCGAATTATCGGATCATAATCATAACGTATACGCGTACGTGTCATTTGGGATGGCACGACGCATTATATCGAACGAGTGTTCGTGTCGTTCCGTATGTCAAAACGTATTATAAGACTCATAAATATAGTCATAGCATTTGTCACATAGCAAACAGAATAATAACCAAA
The DNA here is from genome assembly GCF_029784015.1 of Lycium ferocissimum. NCBI lineage: Eukaryota > Viridiplantae > Streptophyta > Magnoliopsida > Solanales > Solanaceae > Lycium > Lycium ferocissimum. The sequence goes on from NC_081343.1 coordinate 24,694,274, forward strand.
GTTACATCCGTGAATTTCGGACGAAAATGGGTTAGTTAAAGCTACAAAGTATCGACTTTTACCAGGGCCCACCTTGGGCCAAACCGAGGTGGCGTACGTATATTACGAATCATAGGTCTTATGGAGTCATCCAAGAGAGTTTTAGAGCATTCTAACTTCCTTGGTGAAAGTTGCATACATATAGGTTATTTTGCCGACGAAATATTAAGAGACCAATTCAATCTCGTCAATGAAATGGGGTCAATTTCCAATCTTGGATTGCTAGGAACAGGATCGTATCAAAGGCTCGGGTTCGAGTCTATTATGCTTAGAACATGCCAAAGAATGAACGGCAATGCTTTACATACCTTGGTTATGCTTTTTCGCTCGTCCAACTCAATTCCCGTTTCGTAAAAAATCTGCAAATGGTCACCTTTACCAATTACTATTCATGAGAGTTAACATTTCAATCTTGGGTTTCTACTTGTCTACCAAAATTTCGGCAAAGCACTCTCCCTATAAATGTGACACCCCGAGAATTTACCTCGCTCAAAATAACCAACAACAAGCCAACAACAACACCACAACAATAACGATTATCATAGGTCACAATATACGCAATTAGTCTACTTTACAACAATAATGCAAAAATCCTCATTTTAACTTCACACTTTCAACTCAATACCAACATGCTTTCATTCATTACTAATCAAGATCATTACAATACCATTCGGAAGCATTTCGCATTTTTTCACAAATTATACAAAATTTCCATCAAATCATAATTCATCCCAACTTCTACAATTGCAACAAAACTACAAAATTACTTTGTTTTCCTTCCAAACTTCTTAGCAACAACCATAATTCACATTTAGAACCTTGCTTTCACAATTATATAAGAACTATATGAAAATCACATACTTTCCGATAATATCTCAACAACAATTTCCTCATGCCAACTAAGATCATTAGCCTTCCACTTTCATCACAAGATTCCAACAACACAATTAACATACTAAATAACATTTATTCATTCCTCCTACACATTTATCACACACCACACCAATACATGCACATATACACTAACTCACACAACACACCTCCTAATCCCATGATTTTCATTCAATTTCATTCATCACAACACTTATAAATTTTCTATAACATGAAAAGAAAACATGAAATCCTTGCTTCTTCTCAACATCATGGCTCACGGCCATGCCTTGTTTCACCCATACACATGGCCATGCACACACACACCACACTCTTTTAATTCTTATCCAATTCTAGTCATTCTAACATGCATACTCATTCCATAACATAAAAAAATAGAATTCATACCTTATTCTTCAAATTCCAACTCGCCGCCAACGTCGCTCTTTTGCTTAACCAAGGGTATCACGTCGAAGAGCGTCTTAAGCTTGTTGATAATTCAAGAAAGACAAGATTTTTGGATGAAGCTAAAGGTCTTGGAATTTTTTTTTTTTTCTTTATCTTATACACGGCCGAATGGCCTTGAGCTCTCAACTTTCTCTTTGTTTCTTTTTTTTTTCTTGAATGTTCTATGAATGAACATGAATATAATACCCTCTCCATTAGTAGCTCACATGTTATCCACATGATCCATCCCATGGGTTGGGCCAAGGCTCTTGGCCGGCCACCCTCAAGTTTTGGGCCTAAATTTTCTCTTATTGTTTTGAGCCCAATTGGTTAAAATTCTTGTTTTGTAATTCCCGAAACTAATTTCCGAAATTCCAATTTTGCCCTTAGGCCTTCTCCAATATTCTAGCATCCATACTTCCATAACCGATACCAATATTAAGAAAAATCCAAACATGACCTTATTCCTTACAAGTCAAGGTTAGTTCCAAGTTTTCCAAATACGCAAAATTGCCGGATATAACACACTCCTCAGACCCGAGCACAACCTCTGCTCCGGAACGAACCTCGGATGTGGGATATAAGAATAAACCCCTCATTTCTGGAACTAACCTTGGACCATGAGCCTATAATCTAGGCTACATAAGTGCCTTGTCATACCTTCTCAATATCCATATTCACCTCTTCTTTTGATGTCACTATACCTTCGAGAAGACTATATTAACTTCTCATCACAATACAACCACTGCAGATTAAATCACGCAGGAATACTGGCATGAAGCCTACACAACATTCAATCACAAACACATAGGAGCTTAACCACACAATATCATGTAAAGAATACTAGGCATGATTCTCCTAATGAAATCACAAACATACATTCGACTAACCAAAGTCTAACTCAAGTAAACCGTAACCTACCTCAAAGCAGAGCTGGAACAATGCAAGTCCTTCTGCTACGGCCTTTCCTTTCCTCAAAGCCTCAGAAAGCTCAAAGTTTAGAAATAGGGGACCCAATGAATTATAATATTCAAATCACAAGTTCCAATGCAATAATACCCTTCCCTTACCCCATTCCAAGGGTTGGATGGTTTTCTTGGTGATAAACAACCTATTTAGACTCTTAGTAATCATTAATCATCAATTTATAACAACATTCATCAATATTTCCATTACAAGCAGTTTTCTATGGCAAGACACCATTTTTATATAACCCTAGGTCTCCAATCACTTAGCTTATGTCTCTAAATGTTCAATTTACGATCAAGAACAAGTAACCAACACATTTAGATGATAACAAAGCGATAATAATCATAACCCAACAAGTTTAGAAGTTCCATTAATATTCTAGGGTTTCTAATTCAATTTCACCATTAAAGACCCATGAGGATAATTATAATCATGGAGGGGAAAGGAATGATAGAATGGAAGAAATGGAACTTACCTCAAGAGATTGTCTTGCCCTAGCTTGGAATTTCTCTCTAAGTGTTTGTTGGGAAGTGTGTTGGGGTGTTATGAATGAGAAAATAAAACTAAGGCATTAAAAACCCGCATTCTGCCTCCCGTCGATGGCTACGGCGGTCGCTACGCCGCTGCAGCAGTCCCCTATAGCAGTCAAGTGACCGCTATAGCGGTCCCCCACTTTATCAACGGACCGCTATGGCGGTCGGTTCACCGCTATAGCGGTACAGCCATAGTGGTCAACCTTCTGCCACAGCGGCCACCAAGGAAATGGTTGGTTGCTGGAAGCGGTCGAGTCACCGCTATGGCGGTACCGTCGCAGTGGTAAACCCACCGCTGTAGCGGTCCATTTTGGGTAGTGTGGTCGTTTTTACGTCCGTTTTTCCCCCTACCACCCAACATTTCATCCAAGGTCTTTAAACACAAAACGAAACATGCATACATACAAAAGGACGCTCTACGAATCCAACCGCGGCCTCGGAATTCCCAATGGAGTCCTAAATTTCTATAACGAATAGAAGGGTCGTTACACCAGATACCAATTAAAACACCGTTCATCCCCGAACGTACAAGAATGAAAATCTAGGGAGGAGTTACCTGATTCGGCGAAAAGCTGAGGGTATTTACTACGCATATCCACCTCTGTTTCCCAAGTGGCTTCTTCCACTGGTCGATTTTTCCACTGAACTTTTACAGAGGCTATTTCCTTGGACCTCAACTTGCGGACATCCCTGTCTAGGATAGCAATGGGCTCTTCCTCATATGACAGATTTTCATCTAACAACACCGAATCCCAATGAATAATATAGGAACCATCACCGTGGTATCTCTTCAACATCGACACATGGAACACCGAATGAATTCCCGATAATCCCGGAGGTAAAGCCAACTTGTATGCCACCTCCCCCACACGTTTGAGAATTTCAAACAGACCAATGCGCCTCGAGCTAAGCTTTCCCTTTTTCCCAAACTTCATCACACCCTTTATGGGTGAGACCTTCAATAGCACTTGTTCCCCTTCCTCGAACTCAAGATCTCGGACCTTCCGGTCCGCATACTCTTTCTGCCTATTCTGCGCTGCCAACAGCTTGGCTTGGATCACCTTTACCTTCTCTAGGGACTCTCTGAGAAGATCAGTGCCCCAAGGCCTCACCTCAAATGCATCGAACCACCCAATAGGAGACCTACACTTCCTCCCATACAATGCCTCAAACAGAGCCATATCAATACTTGAGTGATAGCTATTATTGTAGGCAAATTCGGCTAAGGGCAAGAACTGATCCCAATACCCACCGAAATCTATCACACACACACGCAAAGATATCCTCCAAAACTTGAATAGTCCGCTCAGACTGTCCTTCAGTCTGAGGATAGAAGGCGGTGCTAAGATCTAACCTAGTACCTAACTCCTCATGCAAACACTTCCAAAACCTGGATGTGAACGTGGTGCCCCTGTCAGACACGATGGAGATAGGAACCCCATGGAGTCTAAGCACCTCCTGAATGTAAACTTTAGCCAACTTCTCTGCATCATAAGTTATCTTTACTGGAATAAAGTGAGCGGATTTAGTCAACCTGTCAACAATAACCCAGATAGAGTCAAACTTTCCTAGTGTCTTTGGAAGACCTACTATGAAGTCTATGGCTATTCTTTCCCACTTCCATTCCGGAATGGGCATTCTCTGCAATGTACCCCCAGGTTTCTGATGTTCATACTTCACCTGTTGGCAATTTAGACACTGCGCAACGAACTCTACAATATCCCGCTTCATCCTAGTCCACCAGTAATGTTATCTCAAATCACGATACATTTTAGTGACACCAGGGTGGATAGAATACCTCAAACTATGAGCTTCTGTTAGGATGGTCTTAATCAAGTCGCCCACACATGGCACACACACTCGCCCTTTGATTCGCAGCACGCCCTCCTCATGAATCACGGTCTCCTTGGCCTCACCACGCAACACCCTATCTCGTATTTTACATAGCTTAGCATCTTCGAACTGCTTAGCCTTAATCTGCTCTAAAAATGATGACCGAGCCTCAACACAAGCCAACACCTTGCCCGTGTTAGAGATATCCAGCCTCATAAAAATCGTTAGCCGCAGTTTACACCTCTCAGCCAACGGACGCTCGTAAGAAATTAAACGAGCAGCGTACTCCCATACCAGCCGACTTCCGGTTCAATGCATCGGCTACCACATTAGCCTTACCAGGGTGATACAAAATGGTGATGTCATAATCCTTCAGCAGTTCCATCCACCTCCGCTGTCTAGAGTTCAGATCCTTCTGAGTGAACACATATTGCAAACTGCGATGGTCTGTGTACACTTCACAATGGACACCATACAAATAATGCCTCCAGATTTTTAATGCAAACACCACCGCTGCCAACTCTAGATCATGAGTAGGATAGTTCTTCTCATGCACCTTCACCGCCGAGAAGCATAAGCAATCACCTTCTTTCGCATCAAACAAAGACCCAAAACCGAACGTGAAGCATCACAATAAACAACAAAATCTTTGCCCTCAACGGGCAATGCCAGAATCGGTGTTGTAGTCAACAATGTCTTGAGCTTTTGAAAGCTCTCCTCACACTCGTTGGACCACTGAAACGGTACCTCCTTCTGAGTCAAACGGGTCATGTGAGAAGCAATAGAAGCAAACCCTTTCACAAACCAACGATAGTAGCTTGCCAGACCCACAAAACTACGGATCTCGATCACTGATGTGGGTCTAGCCCATTCCTTGACTGCCTGAATTTTCTGAGGATCCACCATAATACTCTCTTTCGAGATCACATGCCCCAAGAAAGATACTGAAGCCAACTAGAATTCACATTTGGAGAATTTAGCATACAGTTCCTTCTCCCGCAACACTCCAAGAGCAATTCTCAAATGTTTCCCATGCTCTTCCTTACTCCTAAAGTACACCAGGATAGCATCAATAAATACTATGACGAATGAGTCTAGGTAGGGCTTAAACACACTGTTCATCAAATCCATGAACGCAGCTGGAGCATTTATAAGCCCAAAAGACATAACCAAGAATCCGTAGTGCCCATACTTGGTCCCAAAAGCAGTTTTTGGAACATCCTCTACCCGAATCTTCAAATGATGGTACCTTGACCTTAAGTCAATTTTTTAGAATACCGAAGCTCCCTGTGACTGTTCAAACAAATCATCTATACAGGGGATGGGATACTTGTTTCGGATAGTTACCTTATTCAGTTGTCGGTAATCAATACACATACGCATAGACCCATCCTTCTTCTTAACAAACAGCACAGGAGCACCCCACGGAGAGGCACTCGGGCGAATAAACCCCTTACTTAGAAGATCTTGCAACTGTTCTTTCAGTTCCCTGAGTTCTGCTGGTGCCATCCTATAAGGTGGAATAGAGATAGGGCGGGTCCCTGGGTCTAAGTCAATCCTAAAGTCAATATCCCGATCTGGTGGCATACCCGGCAAGTCCGCGAAAAACACGTCCGCAAACTCGCGTACCACTGGAACCGAATCAAAGGATAGAGTATCTGCATTGGTATCACAGATATGTGCCAGATAGTCTAAACACCCCTTCTCTACCAGCTTCCTAGCCCGGACAAAGGACATTACTTTCTTAGGGAGGGGACTGAGGTTACCATTCCACTCGAGTCAGGTGCCCCGGGCATGGCTAGTGTAACAGTTTTAGAGTGGCAGTCAAGTATAGCATAATGCGGGGACAACCAACTCATACCCAAAATAACATTGAAATCTTCCATGTCTAAAATCATCAAATCCGCCCAAGTACTGTACCCCATAAAAGAAATTGCACACGTAGGGTAAACGCTATCCACTACCACAGAATCCCCAATAGGAGTAGACACAAAAATAGAGGTGTTAAGAGTATCACACATCATATCCAGGCCCACAGCAAAATGGGTAGATACATAGGAAAAAGTAGAGCCCGAATCAAACAAAACGGAAGCCATACGGTCATAAACGGAGATAGTACCTGTGATAACTACATCGGAGGCCTCAGCCTCGGGTCTACCTGGGAAGGCGTATAAATGACCGCGTCCTCCTGTTGCCTGCGTACCACTGCAGTTACCATTACCAGTCTGAGCCCCGCCGCTGCCGGGCTGCTGTCCACCTCTTTCTGCCTGAGGACCGCCTCGGTTAGGCTGGGCACCATCCCTAACCACCGTATGGCTGCCTCGCCCTGCCGGTGCGCGATCCTTACACCCTCGATCTAGTGCATATGGAGCTCGGGGAGCTTGATACTAAGTCCCCTGCCCACTCTGTCTAAATCTGGGGCAATATCTCTTAATATGCCCTAGCTCACCACACTCGAAGCAAGCACAGTCCAGCGTAGGCCGCTGAATAGAAGATGATGAAGCAGTATAGCCTCCCTACTGACCGGAAGCTTGATACCACTTTGTCACACCCCGACCTACTAGGGTGTGATGGGCACCCGACCCCATATTCGGAGCCGAGCGAACCCGCTGACTCTTATTACATACATACTTTCTTTGGATTCTTAAACTAAACAAAAATAAAATACATAGTAAAACTTTCAAAATCCTTTGTCGTTTCCGAAAACACAATACGTAAACATAAGGGCTCTGTAACATAATGTATAATAAAACATGTCGGCTAGCAGGGCCATTTTTCAAGCTGACACTCTAGACCCACGACTCTGTCTGCAAAGTCTCTAACTTCAACAAACCCGCACAAAGACATATAATCGACTCGGCGGCGCTCCGAATAGATAGAGTCGCCAACTCCGGGAACGTCTTCCTCGCGGCTTCTTACCTCAACCGGGGTGTGCACGCGCGGCATGAAACGCGGACCCACGAAATGGGGCGTCGATGCGAGTAATGTACTGAGTATGTAAGGCATGAGTAAAATCACGAAATCATAATAGAGAACATAAAACACGACATAGGAGAGTGATATGACCTGTAACTCTGCTTGTCTACCCTGACAGAAATTGTGCAAGTTAACTTTACCTTTGGAGTACTATATAGATACTACAAGTAAACTGCCCGACCGTGTAGGTGCGGTGTGTAACTGCCCGACCATATAGGTGCGGTGGACTACTGCCCGACCTTGTAGGTACGGTGGACTACTGCCCGACCATATAGGTGCGGTGTAACGCTTTCTGAGCAGACCGTGGAATAAAGGAGTAATCTGTCATCTGAGTGCCCCTTGGGGCGGATGCCATGCATGCTAGCTTTTTTAAAAAAACATGTAAATATCTGTAAATAAACTGCCCGACCACGTAGGATCGGTGTATAACTGCCCGTCCATATAGGAACGGTGTATAAGCCCGCGTCCGGTGCCTCCCGCGTCGGGGTGTAATGCCCACTTTGCGGTGGTGTGTACGCCCGGCCGCCCGTCGGACGGCACGGTGTCATAAAATAAATCATATGTAAAAATAAAGCATGCATGAGAGCCCAAATGAAACGCAACTCTATCGGAGTGACGTAAGGTCGGTAACCTCCGATTACATTATGGAATAATCGGGATCGCCCCCGCCTCACCTTGAAGGAACAATTATAAGGCGAGACCATCAATCAAGGATAACATCACGGGAAAACATAAAAACGGGGTCATGACATATCATTTCATATACTTTGAAACCTTTAAAATAGTCATTATTCAAAAATAGCTTAACATTTCATGTCGTCGTATTCATGGTAAGAACATATCCTTGACATATTCGTCCTAGTCATTTGCTCATATCTAGCATCATCATTGTCATCATAGAATCATAGTCGTTGTTTTGGTCATAAAAACTTTCAAAAATCGTAAAACTTGGATTTTGGAGAAAAATGATTAATTTGGAAAACATTCATAAACTTTAGAAAGGAAATCATACTTTGAAATCATAACTTCTAACTTTTGAAAAATAAGGACGTTATGGGAGCATTTATAAAATCGCAACGTATGATTCATGCCATAGAAGGAAAAGGGACGAGCCTTAACATACCTGTGCCGCGCCTTACTAGCTACGCCTATCCATCCAAACTTGTTAGTCTACATTCAAGAGAGTCGACATAACCATTAGACTCATCACCATATACTTATCTCAATCCTTCAAACAAATTCATTTATATCCTGCCGAAATTTCGGCGGCGTCTCTACGTAAATATACCATCCCCGAGAATCTAACTCGGCAAATTTTAATCAACAATAATCCGGGAATTCAACCCGGCCAAACCAACAACAATACTAGCAATTGTGCCAACAATATCAACAATTCCATCAAGACTCATTCCAATATTAACAACCTTTGCCATATAGGCTAGTGACATTCATTTACATTTCATAAACCGCATACAATCAAGCCAACTTCATTGATCATACGTTCAAGTATTAACCCGAGGCCATTCAAACACGGTCTAAGAACATTTCAAGCAATTTATACAACATTCAAAATAATTCATCCAACACACCATTGGACCCGAAATCACCGATTTCCATAGGAGTAACAACGATACATTTCTTCCTTCCAAATTCATCAATGGCACCCATAATCTACACATTTACAACATTATTTCCATAAATCCAAGAAACCGCATTAAATCATATCAATCTTCCAAAACAGCCCGCAATACTACAAATTCAACACGAGTCATCAAACATCCATTTTACGTCATAATATTCACAACAACATCACTAGAACGCTAAATTACATTAATTCATCTTTTCTACACAAACAACCTATGCATTCGGCCAACATCCATACATACACAACATCATGAATTTCATCCATTTTGACACATCACAACCTACCCAAACGTCCATAACACATACATAACATAAGAAAATAAAGATTGAACATAACCTTCTTCACCTCACCTCTTCCTCGGCTAGGCTTCTACATAGCCATAACGAGCGATTTTCTTGTTCCAACAACTACTCCACGTCATCGAGGGCCTTCCAATTAGTAGAGAGACAAGAAACAATTAATTTTCTATGATCAAAATTGAGGGGCAAGTCTCGGCCAACCCTCTCTTTGGCCGACTGCCCTCTCTTTTCTTTCTCCATCTTTCTTTTGTTTTCTAGAATGAAAATGGCAAGTTGTCTTGCCTTTCAAGACTTCACACACATATATATATATATAATTGCATGCACATGGCCGGTCATGTGCATGCTTCTCCTCTCTCTTTTTTTTTCTTTTTCTCTACTTTTCTTCAATTGTCTAGAATTTTCTTCAAATAAAAAGGATGACTAATTCTCTTGCCTTGTCATCTTTTAACCACATGTAATAGCCATCCATGTGTCCATGGCCCACACCCCATGTGGCCGGCCATTATAATATTTCATAAAATAATAACTTTCTATAAATAACTTTTGGCCCCAATTTTCCTTAATGTCTCCTTCCAACATAATTCATAAACGACTTACGTCTTAAAACAAAGTGAAAATGGTTTTGTCCTTAACTACATGATTGGCTCGAATATCCAAATGTACAAAATACGAGTGTAACATCCTTCCCCCCTTTAGAACATTCGTCCTCGAATGTTGACTAACTCTCTGGGGTCGCATAAGCACCTCGGGGGAGCTCCCTTTTCATAGCTATCGCCATCCTTCATACTTGCTCTTAAGCTACCCAATACCACTCTCTTGTCATACTCTTTTTCTTCATACACATCCATTTTCTAGTGTCCCGTCATTCGAGGTTTTTGTAAGGCTTCTCACACTGCCTCACACACTATCCTAACTCTTATACACTTATTGTTGGTTTCCGACCTCACTAACTTACTTTGGTGGGGGGGGGGGGGGGGGGCTCGTTGGTAGCCCGGACATCCATACCAAACACATTTTCGTATCAAGCTGTTCTTATCCCTTGCATTTCTCTCTCCGCTTCCCCCGCTTTAGGGATGCTTATCTGTGGGCAGTTCTTTTTATGAAGTCTTTGTTTATACCTTATACCTCGTCTCTCTTTCCAACTCTGCACATAACATATCGAAACTTCTTATCCCAAATTTTCTTTTACTTTTTGCTATGTCATCATTTTCGTCCCTTTTTCCACACTCTTTCGTCCATTATTCGTCCTTTCACTTGTTTAACTCACTCGACTCCTTAATTCCTCTTTCCTTTGCGCGTCTATCTTTGTAGTTGTATGTCCATATCTACAAGTGTTCCACGCTCGCTTTTATGCTTACGAAATCCTTACAATTTTCACTCTCTCTTCGTCCTTATTCATCGGGTCTTTAACTATATTTGTGATGCTATATGTACTTAAGGAGTGGTCTCCTTTGCACGTTCCCTTCATTTTATTTTTATTTTCGCTAAGATCAAATCCCTCAGACCTCACATGAATTCTTACTCCACACCTTCAACTTCCACTCGACACTGTCGATCCATTACCTTCATATACCCTTCAATACCGAAGTCTTATAACACCGTCACTAAACTCAGTTACTCCTTGTCTTACTTCACATTTCTTTGTCGCGGTTACTATTCCTTTAGCCTCACTCATTGCAATTAGTTCTCGAATTCCATCTATTTCTTTCCTGTCTTCTTTTACCACACTCCATCCCCTTTTCACATGCTTACTTCAAGTCCCTTCCTAAATAGCCTCGTGTTTTGCCGATAGTTTTTTTTTCTCGGGAGCTTCACTTATTGAGGTTTCTTACCTTTCTCTTTCTTCCATCACTTTGATCCCTTCATGTTCCATCTACTCCCTCTCTTTCTTTTCCAAATATCGTTATACTAAAATTTCCAGTCTCCACCTATAGCGAAATGATAACAGCTTACTTTGCAACACTTGTACCATTCACTCTTCTTGTCTCTCGAACCTCGGTACCCTTACTCGATTGATGCCTTTTGTACCATAGCTTCGGTTCTTTGGGACTCGCATGTCCGCCCGATACAATCATATACGGGATATCCTACGCACCTATATATATATATATATATATATATATATATATATATATATATATATATATATATATATATATATATATATATATTACTATCAACTAATTCACAAAATACTTCCACACACCGTTCAAGCCTATCCTAATCCCGAGTACCGTGATGTACTTTCTATCTCTTCTCCGGTCTAACTTTGCCTCGTCTCTACGCGTCTTATGATCTCCACCATCCCGTATACTCTAGTTTTCCTTAGGCTATTCTAACTTCTCACTTATCTCTTAGGTACGAATATATCGGATTTCTCGCATACTTCTCAGGGGGTCACCCATCATAGAATTGCTCCCACCTGAGCACGCTTAACCTCGAAACTTTGGTAGAATCCGGTGCCTTAATGCCAATATCATCGCGTCCACTTCCTCGTATGACCTTTATTACATATTCTAAAGCCAGTCGAAGCCTTACCGATCCGAAACATTTTTGTAACACGTCCTTCTTTTGTAATTACTATTTTGCCCTTTTAGTTCCGAATGTTCACCTTCCACACAATGTATGACTACCTCTTGTCCTGGGTCTCCAGATTCCCGAAGGTAGTGATCGCCCTTCATCGTCATGCCAAATCCATAACCTTTCTTGAAACGTCGCACCTCCCTTATTACTTGTTTATCATATTTCCCTTCCGCGCTTCTTCCTCTTGCCGACGTACCCGTTACGGCGAGAACCTCCTTTATCATTCTGCTTATTCAAATACGTACACGGCAAATATCGACAACAACTGCACGAACATACGGCTACATGGCATATTCCAGCCGGCCAGGACTTCCAGTTCCAAGTACAAAACAATTATCCAGACTTACCTCCGTGACTTACCATTTCCCGTCACATGTCTGGCTTATATAGGAAAGTCTTATTTCTTATGACTTGGCTCTATCGCACGATCACAAGACGGAAAGAAGGTCGGCAATTCCTAAATGCCCGCGACCTCCACATTTATAGATGTGGCCGAGCCGCACCCTAAACGGGACTCTGCGGACACGACTTTGCGGAGACAACCCTTGACCGAGGCACCTTTCGATACCACTTTGTCACACCCCGACCTACTAGGGTGTGATGGGCACCCGACCCCATATTCGGAGCCGAGCGAACCCGCTGACTCTTATTACATACATACTTTCTTTGGATTCTTAAACTAAACAAAAATAAAATACATAGTAAAACTTTCAAAATCCTTTGTCGTTTCCAGTTAAACACAATCTGTAAACATAAGGGCTCTGTAACATAATGTATAATAAAACATGTTGGCTAGCAGGGCCATTTTCAGGCGACACACTCTAGACCCGACTCTGTCTGCAAAGTCTCTAACTTCAAACAAGCATGTACGGCCATATAATCGACTCGGCGGCCTCCGGAATAGATGAGTCGCAGCTCCGGCTGAACCGTCTTACGTGCGCTTCTACTCAGCGGGTGTACAACGGGCATGAAACGCGGCGCCCACGAAATGGGGCGTCGGTACGAGTAATGTGCTGCGAGTATGTAAGGCATGAGTAAAATCACGAAATCATAATAGAGAACATAAAACACGACATGGGAGAGTGATATGACACCGTAACTACCTTGTCTGCCACGACGAAATTGTGCAAGTTAACTTTACCTTTGGAGTACTATATAGATACTACAAAATGTAGCGCCCGGCCGTGTAGGTGCGGTGTGTAACTGCCCGACCATATAGGTGCGGTGGACTACTGCCCGACCATGTAGGTACGGTGGACTACTGCCCAACCATATAAGTGCGGTGTAACGCTTTCTGAGCAGACCGTGAATAAAGGAGTAATCTGTCATACGGTGCCGCAGGGCGGATACCATGCATGCTAGCTTTTTTTAAAAAAACATGTAAATATCTGTAAATAAAGCGCCGACCACGTAGGATCGGTGTATAGCTGCCCGTCCATATAGGAACGGTGTATAAGCCACGTCCGGGCCTCCGCGTCCGGGGTGTAATGCGCCCCGCTGCGGTGGTGCGTACGCCCGGCCGCCCGTCGGACGGCACGGTGTCATAAAATAAATCATATGTAAAAATAAAGCATGCATGAGAGCCCAAATGAAAGCGCAACTCTATCGGAGTGACGTAAGGTCGGTAACCTCCGATTACATTATGGAATAATCGGGATCGCCACTGCCTCACCTTGAAGGAACAATTATAAGGCGAGACCATCAATCAAGGATAACATCACGGGAAAACATAAAACAGGGTCATGACATATCATTTCATATACTTTGAAACCTTTAAAATAGTCATTATTCAAAAATAGCTTAACATTTCATGTCGTCGTATTCATGGTAAGAACATATCCTTGACATATTCGTCCTAGTCATTTGCTCATATCTAGCATCATCATTGTCATCATAGAATCATAGTCGTTGTTTTGGTCATAAAAACTTTCAAAAATCGTAAAACTTGGATTTTGGAGAAAAATGATTAATTTGGAAAACATTCATAAACTTTAGAAAGGAAATCATACTTTGAAATCATAACTTCTAACTTTTGAAAAATAAGGACGTTATGGGAGCATTTATAAAATCGCAACGTATGATTCATGCCATAGAAGGAAAAGGGACGAGCCTTAACATACACATGTGCCGCGCCTTACTAGCTACGCCTATCCATCCAAACTTGTTAGTCTACATTCAAGAGAGTCGACATAACCATTAGACTCATCACCATATACTTATCTCAATCCTTCAAACAAATTCATTTATATCTATGAAATTTACATCTCTCTCCTACGTAAATATACCATCCACGAGAATCTAACTCGGCAAATTTTAATCAACAATAATCCGGGAATTCAACCCGGCCAAACCAACAACAATACTAGCAATTGTGCCAACAATATCAACAATTCCATCAAGACTCATTCCAATATTAACAACCTTTGCCATATAGGCTAGTGACATTCATTTACATTTCATAAACCGCATACAATCAAGCCAACTTCATTGATCATACGTTCAAGTATTAACCGAGGCCATTCAAACACGGTCTAAGAACATTTCAAGCAATTTATACAACATTCAAAATAATTCATCCAACACGCCATTGGACCCGAAATCACCGATTTCCATAGAATGGCACAACGATACATTTCTTCCTTCCAAATTCATCAATGGCACCCATAATCTACACATTTACAACATTATTTCCATAAATCAAGAAACCACATTAAATCATATCAATCTTCCAAAACAGCCCGCAATACTACAAATTCAACACGAGTCATCAAACATCCATTTTACGTCATAATATTCACAACAACATCACTAGAACGCTAAATTACATTAATTCATCTTTTCTACACAAACAACCTATGCATTCGGCCAACATCCATACATACACAACATCATGAATTTCATCCATTTTGACACATCACAACCTACCCAAATGTCCATAACACATACATAACATAAGAAAATAAAGATTGAACATAACCTTCTTCACCTCACCTCTTCCTCGGCTAGGCTTCTACATAGCCATAACGAGCGGTTTTCTTGTTCCAACAACTACTCCACGTCATCGAGGGACTTCCAATTAGTAGAGAGACAAGAAACAATTAATTTTCTATGATCAAAATTGAGGGGCAAGTCTCGGCCAGCCCTCTCTTTGGCCGACTGCCCTCTCTTTTCTTTCTCCATCTTTCTTTTGTTTTCTAGAATGAAAATGGCAAGTTGTCTTGCCTTTCAAGACTTCACACATATATATATATAATTGCATGCACCGGGCCGGTCATGTGCATGCTTCTCCTCTTTTTTTTTTTTTTTTCTTTTTCTCCACTTTTCTTCAATTGTCTAGAATTTTCTTCAAATAAAAAGGATGACTAATTCTCTTGCCTTGTCATCTTTTAACCACATGTAATAGCCATCTATGTGGCCATGGCCCACGCCCGTGTGCCGGCCACTTATGGCTATTTCATAAAATAGCCAACTTTCTATAAATAACTTTTGGCCCCCAAATTTTCCTTAATGTCTCCTTCAACGTTAATTCATAAACGACTTACGTCTTAAAACAAAGTCGAAAATGGTCCTGTCCTTAACTTCCCGCAGTTAGCTCCGAATATCCAAATGTACAAAATACGAGGTGTAACAATTTACCCCTGAAGGGACCCGGCCCGACTTTGCATCGCGGAGGACTGAGCCGGACCCCCCCCCCCCCTCGAGAAAGAGTTGCGAACATCCCGCCGCCACGGGCCTTATTACCTACATGCTTCGCACGACTCTCTGTTTAATACTCTTAACGGTACGGACGTGCTCCAGCACTACCTTCGAAATGAAGCCGCGGTGGCTACAAGGTGAAAACGATAGCGAAGCCCGGTGTTCAACCCCTTCACGGACATTTGTATCCTCTCCCCGCCCGGTGGGCGACAGCGAATAGCATATCGGGATAGGGAGTAGAAACGGGACTCATACACAGTAACCGACGAGTTCTCCTGAACAATATTAGCAAACTCATCTTTCCTTCGGTCCCTTAAAATACCCGGGATTTACTTGTCCAAAAACACAGAGTAAAACTGGACCCAAGTCAACGGAAGAGACCCAGCTGGCCTACATTCTATATAAGCCCTCCACCAAAGCTTGGCATCGCCGAAGCCAGGAACGTCGCAAGCTACTGCCCGTGCTTATCCACAACCCCCGTCTTATGGAGCCGCTCGCCGATCGATGATGAACTCATATGCGTCCTCCGATTCAATACCATAAAACACGGGAGGCTTCATTTTTGTGAACCTCCAAAACGGATCATGTTCTCGCGGTCATCGCGGCCACACACGAGCCTCGGGAAGGCCTCGAAACTCGGAACCTCGTCGAGCGAGCGCGCGCTGCTGGCTGCGTCTTTGTACCCCCGAGCACGTGCTCTGTCGGATGCTGAGCCGCTGCCCGCACGCCCTTACCCTGCGGACCCCCTTTGGTATAGCTGCGGCTTTGTCTTCCCAACCGCGCAAACGTTCGACGCGTGCCGTCGCGTGCCGCTACACGAGCAGGCCACGGCTCTGGTGGGGCCCCAGTACTCTATGGCCGCAGGATGGTGCGAGAGTTTGCACACTCTCGGCCTCGTTAGGGACCCGCGGAGGCACGGGATCGACCCTTTGGGACACCACCCCCGGTGGGGCCTCCCTCTGCCGACTCACTCTTGCCTCCCGCCTCTTTCTGAGTTGTTGTCGCGCGTGTTCTCGCCACGCGAGAGAATGAAGGATAGTCGAATACTAATTTGAATCGACGGATACCAATTGGAATCAAGTAGCACGAAAGAAGAAAAGAAAAGGAGTTTTTCTGTATCAAGGCGACCTCTCCAAAGAAAAGTACGGGCAGACGTCTGCATGCCGATCTACAAGACTCTGCTAGACATGTCTTGGTACGATGAGATCAACGAACCTAGGGCTCTAATACCAACTTTGTCACGACCCAAGCCGCCATGATCGGCACCCATCAAAATCCTAATGGGCGAACCAACATACAAGATCTCTATTCATTCAAGTCTGATTTTATATTAAACAAGTCAACAATTATACTCATTCACGCATCAAATAAACTGGGTAAGTCATGCCATAAAATACTAAACAAGTGCGGAAGTCTAACTATTACAAATTCTCCAAAATTCGAAAGTCATCGTACAAGAGTCTAAGCCAAAACATGTCTAAGAACTGAAATCAATGTCCAGAAAAAAAAAAAGACATCATAAGTCGAAGATCCTCGGACGGCCTGGCATGAGAAAGAGCTTACCCCAAAATCTGTCAGCAAATCTCCTCCACGCTAGATATGAGGACGAGTAGCGGTCTCTATATCAAAATCTGCACTCAAAGAATACAGCAAGGTAATATCAGTATAACACTATGTACTGGTAAGCATCATAGGCCGACTAAGATTAGTATCATGCATATCTTATGAAATTAATAAAATAAACAGCCAGTCTGTCATACATGAATATCGATGCATCACAACAAGTCAACCACAGACAAACATAACAAATTAACGAATTGACAAGAATCATAAACACGTTAACTACCAGAGAGATAAAAGTACACTATACCCCCACTCACTGTACACACATACTATCTGATGTCATAGCTCGGTAGTAATGACCTGCAGGGGACCCATGGTGTCCATGTATTACTCGTTTCGGAATACTCCTCAGACCAGAGCACAACCTCCACTCCAAAACGAATATCGGACGCGGGATATAACAATAAACCCCTCATTTTCGGAACTAGCCTCAGACCACGAGCCCATAATCTAGGCCACATAAGTGCCTTGTCATACCTTCTCAATATCCATATTCACCTCTTCTTTTGATGTCACAATACCTTCGAGAAGACTATATTAACTTCTCATCACAATACAACCACTGCAGATTAAATCACGCAGGAACACTGGCATGTAACCACACACACATAGGAGCTTAACCACACAATATCATGTAATGAATACTAGGCATGATTCTCCTAATGAAATCACAAACATACATTCGACTAACCAAAGTCTAACTCAAGTAAACCGTAACCTACCTCAAAGCAGAGCTGGAACAATGCAAGTCACTCTGCTACAGCCTTTTCTTTCCTCAAGGCCTCAGAACGGTCAAAGTCTAGAAATAAGGGACCCAATGAGTTATAATACTCAAATCACAAGTTCCAATGCACGAATACCATTCCCCTACCCCATTCCAAGGGTTGGATGATTTTCTAGGTGATAAACAACCGATTTAGACTCTTAGTAATCATTAATCATCAATTTATAACAACATTCATCAATATTTCCATTACAAGCAGTTTTCTATGGCAAGACACCATTTTTATATAACCCTAGGTCTCCAATCACTTAGCTTATGTCTCTAAATGTTCAATTTACGATCAAGAACAACTAACCAACGCATTTAGATGATAACTAAGCAATAATAATCATAACCCAACAAGTTTAGAAGTTCCATTAATATTCTAGGGTTTCTAATTCAATTTCACCATTAAAGACCCATGAGGACAATTATAATCACGGGGGGGAAGGAATGATAGAATGGAAGCAATGGAACTTACCTCAAGAGATTGTCTTGCCCTAGCTTGGAATTTGTCTCTAAGTGTTTGTTGGGAAGTGTGTTGGGCTATAATGAATGAGAAAAGTGTGTTGGTGTATTATGAATGAGAAAATAAAACTAAGGCATTAAAAACCCGCATTCTGCCTCCCGTTGACCGCTGCGGCGGTCGCTACGCCGCTGCAGCTGTCTCGCTATAGCGGTCAAGTGACTACTATAGCGGTCCCCCACTTTATCGACTGACCGCTATGACGGTCGGTTCACCGCTATAGCGGTCAACCTTCCGCCACAGCGGCCACCTTCCGCCACAGCGGCTACCAAGGAAATGGTTGGCCGCTGGAAGCGATCAAGTCACTGCTATAGCGGTACCGCCGTAGCAGTGTGGTCGTTTTCTGTCCAGCTTTTCCCCCTACCACCGAATATTTCATCCAAGGCCTTAAAACATAAAACGAAATATGCTTACATACAAAAGGACGCCCTACGAATCTAATTGCGGCCTCAAAATTCCCCATGGAGTCCTAAATTTCCATAACGACCAGAAGGGTCGTTACAGACCCCTTCCCTTTTCTTCTCAAGCGAAAATGGCGACTTTTCTAGGGTTTGATTAGCGATCAAATTCGCGGCGTTTCATGGCTATTTTACGCTGGATTTTTTAGGGCTTTTGTCCTCTACCATGTTTCCTCATGATTGCCATATTTATTTTTGTGTAATTCGTATTTTTTGATCTCGAATTTTACTCGTATATTGGGATGTTGCTCGGTTCCTTCATGTGTATGGTCGCCATAGGCAGAGCCTCGAGCTCTTGGCCAGCTTGTGCACCACACACAACAAACTAAAGGACCTAGGGATAATTTCCCATGAGTTCGTTCAATTCGAGTACTATTTTGGGGATTCTATCCTATTTTGGTACTATTGTACCGTTAGAACGTACTGGATTTTTTTTTTATTAGTGACTAAGCATACTATCCTAGGATTTTAGATTTTATTGGATTTTATTTGAATTTTTAGGGTACAATTAGTTGGATTCTTAGTTGTATTATGTGATTTATCTGAAATTGTGATGGGAAATAGTACGAATTGGTACAAATTTGAGAAAATTCCTTTTGTTCTATCTGATTTTGAGAATTATCTGGGGATATTTTGGAATTGGGGGGAAAATCTATTTTTGGGGAACACCTAGAACTTTCCATTTTGGTCTTTAGGGTTCTCATTTGTGTCCTATAAATATCTAGTGTTCATGACTAGTACAAGATCCCCAACTTTTCATTCCCCATGGCTAAGGTTAAATTTTTTTAAGTTTCTATACTAGCTTTACACATATTAATATACTACCCCCCCCCCCAAAATACCTATACAAATATAATACTATTTAATATACACTATAATCATATCAATATACTATAAGACCATATAAAAACACTACTATTTTTTGGAAAAATCTCAGAGTTAAGGGCTGTTTAAAGGTTTTTGGTTGTTGGTGTTTGAAATTTGAGTATTCAATCCCCATTTTGATGCTTAGGTTGCCCTACAAAAAGGTAATACTACTATTCTAGCCTACTTTACTCTATTTCTAGACTATATTGTTATTTGTATTGTTTGAATCATGTTGTGCTATTTTAGCTTTTGAAACTGTTTAGGTGTGTAAAATGAGATAATGGAGTTGTTTGAATGTTTCTAGTGTTGTTTAATATAGTTTACAACTAAAAATGGCTATTTGATTATGGAAGAGTTATTTGAAACCTCTGCTTACTGTTCTATTGGTTTTTTTAGACTATGGAAGGTTGGACTTGTAGATTCTGAGTTATAGTATGGTTATGAATGATGGCATGATGTTGTTTAAAGGACTTTTTACTTTGGAAATAGCTTTAGATAGGTGACAGGTCTGTTTGGTGTTGAGTTTATCATTTGTTTTTCCTCTTTGTTTTTGTATCTAGAATTGATTCTATACCTTCAGGTAGTTGTTAGTTTGTTTTCCTGATGTGGTTTAAGGTGTTTGATGTCTTGACATGGTCTTAAAATGAAAGAGGGGTCTGTTTTAGTTTGATGATTATGTCCATCATTTTCTTGTTGTCAAGTTGCTAAAAATCTGATACATGATAGGGTAAATGACCTCTAACTTGACTTGTAGACTGTGCATCCTCATTTATGTGAAAAATGATTTCAAAACCTTAAGTCACTAACTAGAAGTTAGCTTGTAAACATAAAACTTTGGAAATCTGTTACATGTTCATTTTTTTATTTGAAACTGAAAACTAAGTAGCTTGTTGACCTTATCAACTTGACTGAGCAAGTTTAAGAAGATGGAAAACTGATTTGGAATGTAGTTTGTAAGGTTTTTGAAATCACAAAGTTGCTAGTGTAAGGCTGGTTGTCAAATTAAAACTGGTTTGGCTAAAATGAAGTACTAATCAGCTCTTATAGGCTTTTGTGTTTATTTGAAGTTTTGAGAGTTGAAGATATACAACACGTTGGAAAGTTCCTTTATTTTGACATTTACTCTATTTTGAAGACCCCTTAAGTCAAATAAATTTGAATAAATGAATCCACTTTGAAGAACTAAGCAAAAAGGTCTAAGTTAGTGTTATATTTGTTGTGAAATTTTAGAATTTATAAAAGTTGATTTCATCTTCCTTTGTACATCATAAGTGTGTAACCTGCTTCCCTTTTACAGCCAAGTTCTTACCAAGATCATTTAGCTAACTATTCGCCTTAAAAAACAGCTTGCTTGACTTGAATTGGCATAACTAGGCATCTGAGAATAGAAAAATTAGCTCTAAAATAGGAAGAACCTTATAAAGTCTTAGTTTAATCTCTCTTCACTTATGAATAGTCTAAAATGTGAACCTAATCATTTTGTCATTACATAACTTGCTATGTGGTCAATCCAATACCTTAAAATAGGATCATCTACCCTATGTGAGTTCTTATCTTTGAATTCTTTGTGGACGTACACAATTCTGTGGAAAATTTTGAGATATGTGACTTGATATGGAAAACTTGTTTGCAGTTTGCTGTCTTGACCATGCAGTGTTCATTTAAGTGTTATGTAGGGTCCTGATGGTCCATTTAGGATAATAACTTGCCTCTGAGTGTTACTATTTACTCCAACTCATAGTTTGACACCTTCCTAGACTTATTATTTGAAAACTGAAACTGTCATTTACCAAATATGGTCTTTAAGGATTAAAAGCTGTATAGATGAACCTGTCTTTTATCTTGGAGTGATGAATTGTGGTTATGTGATTCCTTGTAACTTGCAATTTATTTGTCTTTTTGAATCTGGAATTTCAAAACTAAATGGAGCTTGCTTTCTGTGTCAAAACTGTTTCTGTGTGACCTTTGGCTAAAATGTTACAGTGCAACTTAGAATCAGCTATTGAATTTGAGATATTGGATCCTATCTGTTATATCCCGTATTTTTGTACGTGGGATTTTTCATAAGTTAATCGACATAATTTCAAGGACAAGATTATTTTCGAGATATGAGACAAGGACTTTTTAATCCCAATTTTAATAATGCACGGTTTGCTTATTAATTACGATTAGTGTAGAAACATTAGTGAAGATTAGGATTAATTAACTATGATCAGATTATTAAGTGGGGATTAATGATTAATTAACTTAATTAGACCACTAAGTGGGCCCCACAAAACGTGGCTGAATTTGATTGGAGCATGGATGATGACATGCTAATGGGACACATGTCAAGTGGGCTGGCCACATGTCAACAAGGTAGGCTGCATATATATATATATATATATATATAACCATGACTCATTAGTGATGACTAATCATATCACATTTCATCTTCTTAATTCAATTGAAAGCAAGAACCATGAACAGCCATGGCTGCCAAGCTCTCGGCCAAGTTCAATAAATTAAAAGGAAGAAGATTTTGATTCCTAAAGGTGTTCTAAGCATTCAAAGGAGGCAGCAACATTGGAATTAAATTGAGGAAGAAGAAGTAGTGCAATTGGTGCAAGTAATTGTAGGATCTGTCCTAACTAATTTGAGGTAAGATTCCTTCTTCTTATAGTGTAATTGGAGTTAATGATGTTGTAATTGAGAGATTAATTTGTATTAGGCGGAATTGGAAGTAAGAAAATGCATGATTTCGTTGGTGTTGTAAATGGGGCTGAATTGGAGTTATTTCAAGTAAATTGGGTTTGATTGTTGTTGATGTTATTGTTGTTATTGGTTATGTGTTAAAAGTGAAGGAATCTTGATATTTAAAGTTGTAGTTGTTTATATGAGATTGTTGATATATGAATTGGATTAGATGTTCATGAGGTTGTGGGCTGTTTTGATGAGATTTTTGGGGGAAATTCTCACGAGATTATGTTGCTATTTGGGGTCGTTGTTGTTATTGTTATATTGTAATTAGGGGTTGTTCTTGTTGAGTTGAAGGATTAAAAGTGTGGTTATAATTATGTATTTGTGTTGTTGTAGTTGATGGGCTGTTTGGGGCATGCTATTGTAAGGTTATTTTGATGATGTGTTATGGCTATAGATCATTAGGAATAACTTGAGTATGTCGTGGTCGTTATGTAATTATTGTTAAATATGCAACGTATGGACTGATTTGAAGTGTTGTGTGTGCGGTGCGGGCTGTTTTGAGGTGTTCTTGGATCTTGTTTTGACTAGTTCTTGATATGGTAACTTGGACGTGTTGTTGTTGATGTTGTTCTGGTTGTTGTATAGTTGGCTTGGATGTGAGGGAAGTGAGCGATATAGGGGAAATGCCGCCCAATTTTCTAGAAATGAGTTACTAACTTCGAAATACGTTTTAAGCCTTTCCGTTGCTTAACCATAGTCTTGACGTCTTAATATAGGTTGAGGTACTTCGGGCAGTGTATACATATCGAGTCACGGATTAAGCGTCAAAGGTATGTAAAGCTATCCTTTCTTTCTTTTTGGCATGATCTATATGAAACAAACAGACGACGAACGTATAAACTCCAAAAAAGCTCCTATTCTTAGAGACACTAGGATGGCTAATGTTCTTGATTTCTAGAAGCTATTTCATTATGTCTTGATACGTGTCTATGATTCCTGAAGTTCTATTTGATATAATCCATAGTGACATTCGAGGGGTACTTGACATGACTGTTATATTTGATTCTCCAGTGTTAGTTCATTCTACTTATTCTATTGAGTCTCAGATGATGATTTAGTTTGCATATGGTTGCTCATTATTCTGCTCGTGCATTGTCGTTAATGTATCTTTCACCGAGTCCCTGGTCGGGTATGTTTTCGTGCACAGTTTCACTGCATTGTTCACCGAGTCCCTCACTAGAGGGCCGGGTACGGTATATATATATATATATATATATATATATATATATATGATGATATGATTATGGCACCGAGTCCCATGATGGGCCGGGTATGGTATATGATGACTTTAGTCACCGAGTCCCATAATGGGCCGGGTATGGTATATGATATAGACATGCATGATTCTCATCTCGTAAGGCACAAGTGCATTGGTATCCTTGGTTATCATACTTGCCTCCAGTAATAATTTATTCAGTCATGATCTTTCTTATTGTATTTCATGCTTTATATACTCAGTACATTCCTCGTACTGACCCCCTTTCTTCGGGGGGCTGCGTTTCATGCCCGCAGGTACAGACACTCAGTTTGGTGATCCTCCAGCTTAGGACTTCTGCTCAGCTATTTGGAGAGCTCCATTATTCCGGAGCCTAGATTATTTTGGTACAGATCTTTTGATGTAGACTTATGCATATCCAGGGGTACGGCGGGGCCCTGTCCCGTCATATTTCACTCTTATATTCTTAGAGGTCTGTAGACATGTGTGGGTTGTGTATAGGTTTTGTTCAACTGTGTCGATACGGTTCTTTTTGGATATTTCTGTATATAGCGGCAGCCTTGTCGGCTTACATATTATGTCATGCTTTGGTTAGTTGTGACTCCTCGGGGAACGGGTTCATTATGATATATGGCGTTATGAGTCTATAGCTTGCTTTTGCAAATCTCCATATTGCCTTAGCTTCAATCCGACTATATCGGACAGGTTCGTATACGAGTGTCCAGCTCGGGCACTAGTCATGGCTCACGGGTTGGGTCATGACAAAAGTGGTATCGAAGCGATTCATCCTCGGAAGTGTCTAGTAGAGTCTTGTTTATCGGTGTGTTGTGCACCACGTCTATAAACGAGGAAGCTACGGGACATTTAGGATGTTATCTTTCCTTGTCTTAGATTGTGCGATATAGCCAGAGTCTAGGAAATATCACTTCTGACCTCTTTTCCTGTAGGTAGGTGCAGATTGGCGAGAGATGAAGAGATCAGCTTCTGATAGTGGGGGTGCTAAGAAGGCCCCTAGAGTAGATTCAGGACCCTAGGCTCCAGGACCTAGCAGGAGGAGCCTCAATTATTCCCTTGAGACTGATCCCTTGGAGGACCCAGCGACAATTCCTCCAGAGTTTTTGACATCCAGGGAGGAGGACCCCCTAAGGGACAGTTATGACACAGATCCGTCTAAGTTTTCGTCTGGGACACCAGAGGAGGAGATCCCCAAGGCCGTACCAGTTGCTCCTATAACAGAGCACTACGTTAGACCAACTACCTCGGTAAGTGTTACAGATTACTCCAGCCCCCTATCCTGGTCGTCGTAAACCAGGAGTTGCCCAGTTATCTACATTCCTCGAACTCAGATGAGCGAGATGATGAAGGCCAGACGAGCGGATGCTGGGTAGACGATGACGAGGAGCACACTTCACCTTATAGATCACCAGATCAGAGTAGAGACCGATCGACTACAGGTATATAAGACTTTATTGAAATTTTCTATGTATGTGTATTTGCTATAGATTATTACCTAATAGCGGCGAACGAAAATCAAAGGGGCCGACCAAGGTGTTTTCGTCACCATAGGGAATTTTGAAATCTAGGATGGAAAGTAGTCATACATACAGGTGAAAGTTGGATATTGAGGATTGAAAAAGGCCAAGGAAGTAATTGTGTAGTCGGAAGAACAAAAGATCCTTTCTAATTCGAAAGGAGATGCGTTACGAGAATGTTTTGGAATCTGTTAGGATGTCAATTTGCCCGAGATTAGGTGATGAAGTTCATGCAGTAAGGTGGGTATAATTATATCAGCACTAACATATCGGATCTTATCAGAGTTTCAAGGTTAAGTGTACTGGGGTGAGAGAAATACTAGGATAAGTGACCTTTTTGCGAGGTGTATTAGAAATCTTACGAAGTCAGACATAAGAGGCAGATGGGCAATTAGAGTAGCCTAAGGGGAAATTGAAGTATGCGGAGTGCTTGGGAGCTCTAAAAGATCGTGAAGAATTAGGTGGACTAGATTGACAAAGAAAAGGAAGGCGCATCACAGTTTTAGGATTAGGATAGGTTTGAAAAGTATTCGGATGTACTTGTAAGCAAGGCATTAGAAAATATATGTGTATGCATATGATATCTCATATGTGGTTGTACCAACGGGTATATGTATCTCCGTAACTGACGTTGCAGCATATGGAAGCCATTAATCGAATAAGATAACGAAGTTCAAGTGGCGAAAATGGTACGAATATTACAAGGTAAGTTAATGTTATTCTTACTGCAGGTTAAAGTTAAAAAGTCCTAATGTAATAACATCGGGGAAAGGAAGAAAGTGAGTATATATAGGAAGAGAAGAGATTAGAATGTCTTGAGAAAAGAGGAGAGAAGTGAGAAATAAGGGTGAGTGAAGCTTCCAAGAGAAATGACGGGCAAAGCAAGGGACTATTTGGATAAGATTTGGGAGTAGGTGTGTGAAAGAAATAAGGTATGATAGCACGGATAGGAAATGTACGTACAGAATTGGGAGAACAATACTATTAAGTAAGATTGAAGAGAAGTAACCACGAAGAGGAAGGGGAAGTGAGGAAGAAAGATGGGTCGCTGCGGATGTGTATTGATTATAGGCAGCTGAATAAAGTAACAATAAAGAATAGGTATCCCCTCCCCAGGATTGATGATCTATTTGACTAAGTGTTTTTCGAAGATAGACTTACGGTCAAGCTATCATCAGGTACGGTTAAAGGAGGCAGATATTCCGAAGACTGCATTCAGGACCCGATATGGGCATTATGAGTTTAGAGTGATGTCTTTTGGGCTGACCAATGCTCCAGCAGTATTTAAGGATTTGATGAACCGAGTATTCAAACCATTCCTAGAGATGTTCGTTATTGTATTTATTGATGATATTCTAGTCTATTCACGTTCAGAAGAGGAGCATGCAGACCATTTGAGAACGGTACTTAGGGTGCTCCAGCACCAGAAGTTGTCTGCTAAGTTTTCTAAATGCGAATTCTGGTTGACTTCAGTAACATTACATTTTTCTACATTATGCGTGGTTGGCGACATGGAATCGAGCCTTCCACGCCGATGAGAAAGTGTACAGGTAAGGAACAAGAGTCTTACATCCTGAAATTTGCCACACCGAAAAGACAAAGCGACATTCCTCACTTAAAGGCCAAGAAGTTCAAGAATCGATATCTATTGATTAGTTCCTTTATTTTCACACCACCGCCCCAGAAGCATGATAGAAAATTGGATGCAAAATTAGGGGTGAAATTCATAAGTTCGAGGTGGAGGAAAAAGTTGATTCATGTCGTGTCATGACGATTAGGGGAAGTCTGAGTACCCAAAGTTGAAAGCTGAGGAGCATGCCAGAGTTTTAAGTGTGGGGTCATTCTCCCCTTGATGATGAGAGCATGTTGCTAGCTAGGCCCTAGTGGGCCCCAGGGAGTATTTCTCACCTTGCTTGCGCTTTGTTTGTTTTCAAATATATATACATTGAGGGCATTGCATAATTTTAAGTGTGGGGTGGGAAAATACGTCCCTGGTTTGTATCAACATATTTTGAGGTTGCGGATGATGAGTAGTATGCCTTAGGATTAGTTTTTTTTTTTTTTTTTGAGTAGTAGTTTTGAGTCTTAGTGTCGAAAAAGAAAAAAAAGAAAAAAATAGAAACAGTTGAAAGAAATTCAAAAAGATTTTATTTTTCTTAATTTTCTTTGATAACTTCTTAAGTCCCTCATTAGTAGGCATTCATCATCCACCCCCTCGGGTTTTCTTATGGCCTCGGGTTTTTCCCGGGAGGGGCCTTTGAACCGGGCGTAGGTAGATTTTTCTTTTATAGTCATAGAAAAGGCTTTTCCTGATGATGGGTGGATGACAACCTGCTTGAGGGAAAATTATTCCTTAGGATAAGTGTATTTAAATGCTAGGTGCACGGGTTAGGTGAAGTATTGGCATATGAGTGATCTTGAAATTTTTTGTGAAAGCATGCCTTGAAATTGTATCACTTTTCTTGAAAGCACTTGAAAATGGTTTTTGTTTGACTCGTTATGACCCACTTGGCATTGTTGTTTTTCATTGTTGTTTGATTCGTGGGACAACCGAATCCCTCTTGCGTTGATTGTGTGGCATCTGTGAGTAAGGTTTTGCATTTGAATCCATGTTTGGTATTGACGTCTAGAACTTGCCCTGTGTGTTCACAAAGCGAAATGAAGTTCGATTGAGCCTAGAAAATGATAGAGGCGTTTCTTTGATTAGTCACTAAAATGCCTAAAAAGTTATCCCACCAACTTGCAAATAGCACCCTAGTTAACCCTTTTGAGCCTTTAGCCTTTTCTTTGATAGCAGTTAATTAGCCTTTACCCCTTCGTTCTATAAAACTGATTTTTGATCCAAATACTCTATGAGCACTTTAATCATTTACATGTATAATGGGAGTTGGGATGTGAAATGAAGAGGGGAAATAGTTGTTAATTGTAATCTAGGAAGACAATGGAAGCACCGAATGAAAAGAACTAATTGACTTGTTAGTTGGGAATTGAAAGAAAAAAAAAAAATCTGAAAAAGACAGAAAAAATGTAGCGAAAAAGTTTCCCTTCTAACTTGTGTGACTTTTAAAAAAGAGTGGTGCTTAAACAAAGAAAATTGGTGAATTGGGAGAAATTTAAAGGTTGATCGGTATTGAATAAGGGTTAATGAAGAAATTGTGCAAGAATGATAGAAGTATATGTATTAAAGTGCTTAGGGAGGATAGTCACTATTATCCAAATAATTCCTACCCGTCCCTTAGCCTACATTGCAACCCTCGAAGTCCTACTTGATTCTAGGTTCGTCTTACTTGTATTAGTGGAGTGCTTACACTACGGGCAAGCCTATGGTATGTCGTATTTTACATGTGATATTCTTTGTGAGAGTGAGCTTACTTATTGATTTTAGGTCCATTGATTTAAACATATGGGATTCTTGAGAGATATGGACTACATTATTTTGGTGAGGGCACATAATTAGCAATAGAGTGGTGAATTGTTGATTTCTTGATCATAAGGTTGCTTACATGCTTTAAAGTGGCGTCGTTGGGTCAATTGGTTTTAAAATTGAAGTGTTTTTTTGAGGAAGGTGGTCCTTGGTGCTAAAAATGAGGGTTTTAAATCTTTGGCATGGCTTTCACAACTTGGCTTATTGTTTTGGTTTTGAAAATTTTCTTTTGAGATAGTCATACTAGCCAAATCCCGTTGCAGACCTGTTTCAATGAGTTGAGCTAGAAGTGTAGTTTGGTGTTGGTTTGTGTTTGCTCGAGGACGAGCAAAGTCTAAGTGGGGGGTGGTGATATTTGGCACAAATATCATGTTTTGTGTCATTTTACATCCTACTCTTATGACTTTTATCGCTTAATTCATGATGCAATCGTCGTATTTGAACTTATGTCGTCCTATTTCATGTGTATAGGTACGATAATGACAAACGATAGAAAACTGTGCTTAAAGTGATTGATTTTGGAGCATATGACGATTAGGCAAGGTGACGAGTCGAAGACCACAAGTGATGAACTAAAAGGAAAAAAAAATTGAACTGAAGGTCTCGCTTTTCATCCGCATCGCGTGAAGAAAGCGGACAAAACCAGCCCAGGCATTACCATCAGGCTTTCCTTCCGCATCGCGGAAGGAAAGCGGGAGGCCTCAGAACATTGCGCTTTTCATCCGCATCGCGGAAGGAAAGCGGGGTTCCGCAAGCTTTCCCGGTTCGACTAGGATTAGGTTTACTTATTTTTTGTTTTTACCTAGACTATATATATACGTTTTATTATTCGAAAACGGTGTCTTTACGGGATTATTCAAAGACTTGTAAGCCTTTGTTCTATTTTCTCTCTCTAGGTTTATTTTATTTTTCATCTTTTTCAACCCTAGATTATTCATGAATTCTTTTGTCTATGATCGAATCATGAGTAGCTAAACTTCTTAATTCTAGGGTTGTGGCGAAAGACTTGAAAGTTGGTTTGATGACAATTATTATCTATTGATTTTCCATATTTTGGGTTGCTTATTTATTCTTGATCTTAATTGTTTGATTATCTGGCCAATAGTTAGACACTATCTGTGGTGCGCAAATTGGACTTAAGAAAGGGAATTCACGTACGTAATAAGAATAAATAGAGTTTGTTCGATTTAATCGTTTCGCTACTGAGGATAGAGATATACCCTTTAGCCCTACTTAATTGAATACGGAGAAATAAATGCGTTCTTGTTACCTCGATGACCATAGAGATATAGGCGTTATAGTAACATCTACAGGCTTGTGAGTAGTTCGAGAGAATATCATAAAGTATAATTAACCCGTCAACTAGTAACCCCGAAATAAAATAGGTGGAATTGTCCGAAGATCAACTGGATTGTCGAAAGCCATGACCCTAGATCTTTATCTCATCTGATAATTCTTACAATCTTTGTCAAGATATTCTCAGTCACAAAAACACCCATCACAAATTGTTTATTTTTCAGTTTTAGTTTAGTACAATAAACATCTTGATTTTCACTTTCTTGAATAGTTTTATCCGAAGTTGAATTAGCTTAACAGTAGAATCTAAGTCTCTGTGGGATCGATATCTGGACTTAACAGTCTATATTACTTGTACGACCACGTATACTTGCGTGTGCGTTTGGGAGCAACAGGGTCCATGCCATGTACCAACCCATGATGGATACAGCTATTTCTTGACCATGGTTGATGATTATAGCATATCGACATGGACACAGTTACTCAGGTGCAAAAGCAATACACTGCAAACTGTGAAAGCTTTCATTTCCCTACTAGAAAACCAGCTCCATATCAATTTAAAGACCATCAGATATGACAATGGTCTGGAGTTTATTAGTTCAGAAGCTACCAAATATTTCCAAGAAAAGGGAATCATATACCAAAGATCATGCCCATATACACCACAACAAAATGGTGTAGTTGAAAGAAAACACAAATACCTATTGGAAACAGTGAGGCACTACTATTTCAATCAAAATTACCTAAGAGATACTGGGGAGAATGTGTTCTAACTGCTACCTATCTCATAAACAGGCTTCCCATCAAGATCCACCAGAACAGATCACCATATGAGATACTGTACCAAAAGATAACCTACATATTCCCACTTTAGATCTTTTGGATGCTTGTGTTTTCCAACCACCCTTAAAACTCATAAAGATAAATTTGAGCCAAGGGCAACACCCCACATTTTTGTAGGATATCCTTTCAATACAAAAAGGCTATAAGGTTCTAGATTTGGCTACCAAAAGGGTTCATGGCTCAAGAGATGTGTCGTTCCATGAAACTGTCTTTCCTTTTGTCATTGCTCCTGCTAACTCTAGTTTCAGTGTTGTTTTGAAATTACTTGTCCATCAGTGTGATAAAATAACTAGTGCAATTCATATTTTTGTGGATGATGTTTTGATGAATAAGAACGTTTCATACTCAGTTACTCCTAATCATATGCGCACCATTGAGAATGCAACCATACCAACTGAACTTGCCCCTAGTGCTAGTGATCCTACCAATGATATTGTTCCTGATGCTCCTATCACACAACCTGTTTCCATTCAACCTAATACTACTCTTGTCTCTGCAGCTAGGAGAACTTCTAGATCATACCAAACACTTAGCTACCTGAAGGAATATGATTACAGTTTACCCAAGTTACAATCCCCCAATCCTGCCTCTACCGCATCTTACCTACCTTATTCTCTTGCATCTTTAATGACCACTAACCATCACCATGTCTGTTTTACCACACTTTGTTCTGATAGTCAACAGTTAGACAAGACCATTTCATATGAGAGTGAGCCTAATTCCTATGAAGAGGCAATCTTGAATCCTGCATGGCAAATGGCCATGACACAAGAATTTGAGGCATTGTATGCAAATGATACTTGGGACTTGGTGCCTTTACCAGTGGGAAAACAAGCAATTGGGTGCAAGTGGGTATTTAAAATCAAACACAAGGCAGATGGGAGTGTGGAGAGGCTCAAATCTAGATTGGTGGTGAGGGGTACATACAAAAGGCTGGAATTGATTATACTGAGACCTTCTCACCTGTGGTTAAAATGACTACTATAAGAACATTGGTCTGTTTAGCAGTTAAGAGGGGATGGGACCTATTTCAAATAGATGTCAACAATGCCTTCTTTCATGGGACTTACATGAGAAAGTGTATATGTCCTTGCCACAAGGGCTCATGGTAGAAACTGGTAACATGGTTTGTAAACTTAAGAAGTCACTATATGGTCTAAAGCAAGCCAGTAGACAATGGTATGATAAACTAGCAAGCTGTTTGTGTTCAAAAGGTTATACCCATTCAGAAAGTGATTACTCACTGTTTTAAAAGAAAAGATCCCACTCTTTGGTGTTTGTTTCCATTTATGTTGATGAAATAATAATAACTGGCACTGATGTGGAGGAAATCAACTCTCTTAAGGTTTTCTTGTACAAATTCAAAAAAACATAGATTATTTTTCTTAGGGCCGGCTTGTACAAAAAGAGGTGTTCTAATCTCTAAAGAAAGGG
>NC_081343.1:24726990-24733181 GCF_029784015.1 Lycium ferocissimum
GTGATATAAGTTTATTTTTAGTCTGTTCCAAATAAAATGATATTTTTTTATATTTAGAAGTAATTTAATTTAAATTTTTTACTTTTATAATTAATGTTATGGTTTGTTTAAGATCACAAGTTTCAAAAGTTTTTCTTTATTTCTTAAACTACGTGCCTAATCAAATTATTTCACATCGATTGAGACGGAGTGAATACTTATCTTGTCTCAAAAAGAGTAACATCATACATGATAAGTTAAAACCACAAAATTCGAAAGACATTTTAATACTCCCTCCGTCCCATATTACTTGTCCACTTTCCTTTTTAAAAGTCAAATTGTTTAAATTTTGACCAATATTTTGAGATATAGTTTTTCACCATATTGATATGAGATGAATTACAAATTCTAATATTTTTCATGTAGTTTTTGAATATCTAAATTATAATTTAAAAAATTGAAGTAGTCTAATACAATTTAACTTGGAAGATTAGTTAATTTGACTATCGAAAAATGAGAGTAGACAACTATTATAGAGGAGTACATTATACACATCTTTAATTTAAAACATCAAGATTGAGAAGCATTTCGTTATTTCTTAAACCTATGGGTCGTTTGGTTGGGAAACAAGTTATCCCAAGATTACTTATCCTGAGATTAGTAATCTCGAAATTAGTTATTCCACCCTCTCACAGGAATAAAATAACCTTTTGCAATCCCGGCGGGATAACTAATTAGGATTAGCTATATCGATTTCATTTTAATCAAATGTGAAATAAACTCATCTCAAGTTGAATTATTTATCAATTATTCCTTGAAACTCTTAGTGGTCGTTTGGTACGCGGACAAAGTTATGCTGGGATTATAGTCCTGGGATTATAATCCTGGGACTAAATAACCTTTGGATTATTTAGTACTTGTTCTTTATTTGGTTCATTGGATTAAAGGTGGGATATACCATGTATAATCCAAAGCATGTGCTTGGTATTAGCTATACCACCTATGAAATGGGATAATATTATCCAAGATTTTGGTATAGTTTTTTACCGGGACTAATTAGTAACTCAAACCAAACATGGTACAAATTTAACCCAAAAATTTAATATCGGTATATCCTACCTTATACCGTCTACCAAACGACCCCTTAGTGTCTAGTTAAACTGGGGCTTTTAATTAAAGGTGACAAAAAGGTTTGAAAATTTAGTTGGGGTAACTCTAGTTTTTTTAATTGAGTAGGGATGATAAACTTTGGATTAGTGATTAGGGAGTTTTGACTTGCCCCAAAGTTATATTTTTAACACTTTGACCCCAAGCTTTGTTTTTTACACTTTGCCTCAAAGTTTTGTTTTTAACACTTTGACCCAACCCATATAAACCATAAATTACCCCTAACCCCCATTTTAGCCCCCACCCCCTTCACCTTTAACCCCCCACTCCCCCTCCTGTGGCCCCCAGGCCCGCCACCACTTCACAAAAAAATGTTTTTTTTAAAAAAAATATTTTGAAAAGTTTTTTTGTACCACCCCCACCCCCCTTCCTGCCCCAAACCCACCCCTCCCCCGACCCCGCCCCACCACCCCTACCCTCCCAAAAAAATTAATTTTATTTTTTTAAAAAAAAGTTTTGAAAATTTTTGTTTTTGATTTTGCACCAACCCCTACACCCATCTACCCCTCCCCCCACCCCACCCCCGCCCCCCACACAAAAAAATGTTTTTTAAAAAGATTTTGAAAAGCTTTTTTGTTTGTTTTTTTTTTTTGTTTTTTGTACCACCCAACCCCCACCCACCACCCCCACCCTCCCAAAAAAATTAATTTTATTTTTAAAAAAGTTTTTGAAAAGTTTTTGCTTTTGATTTTTTACGCCCCCACCCCATCCACCTCCCCCTCCCTTGCCTCCACCCCCAAACCCCACCAAGAAAAATGTTTTTTTTTAAAAAAAAAAAGAGATTTGAAAAGTTTTTTTTTTTGTTTTTTTTGCACCCCCCCCCCCAACCCTCCCAAAAAAAAATTAATTTTATTTTTAAAAAAAAGTTTTGAAAAGTTTGATTTTTTGCACCACCCCCCCGCGCAGCGCAAGAAAAAATCTTGAAAAGAAATTTTTTTCTTTGGTTTCTTACTCTACCCACCCACCCCAAAAAAAAAAAATTTTGTTTAAAAAAAAGTTTTGAAAAGTTTTTTTTTTTTTTTTTTTTGCACTACCCACCCAAAAAAAAATCTTGAAAAGAAGTTTTGAATTAGAGAGAGAGATACCTCATCCATATGTTGATCCTAGCAAACCCGAAAGAAGGCGGACAAAAAGGAGGCGTGGAATCGGGGAATCATTGCGAACGAGGAAAAATAAATGCTCGTTATGCAAAACAGCTTGCACAAAAAACAACATGTCCAAGCCGAAATGCTCCATAGTTGTTAATTGCCTTTGTGTTGTAATAATAGTTATTTTTTGGAACTTTATGACATTTTAATGTTGTTCTTTTTTAGAATGATAATTTCTGTTCTTGGTGTTTGTGAACTTGATTTATATGATATGTTGATCGTGTTCAAATCACAAATGTGTGTATTCTTGATAATAAATTCTTTGAACGCTTTTGACAAGTAATGAATCATTATGAAGCGGCTACGTAACTTATGGGGTTTTATCCAACAAGTAACAAGACTTGTTGCAGCAACTAGTATCTTGTTGGGTTTTATCCAACCGCTAAAAGATTTCCAACAAGTAAGCAATCTGTTGCAACGACTGACAGGCCTTGTTGCAGCATCTAAGTTACATGTTAGGGTTTTTCCAACAAGTGAAGTGACTTGTTGCAGAAACTGGGTAACTTATTGTGTTTATCCAACAAGAGTAAGGACCTGTTCAACAAATGTCATTGCTTGCAATAGATTCACAGTTGGTGCAACGAGATACTACACTTCTTGCAACAGAGATATTACGGTTGTTGCAACGGATACTACTTGATTCACCCCCATATTTAGTGATCAACAAGGAATCAATGATATTTAGTGATAAACAAGGAAATCAACGATATGTAATGATCAATATATAATACGTAATCAATTTGATGGTATTTTGAGTCAGGAAAGATGATCTACTAAGTCAGTATGCACTAAATCCAATAATCATTAGAGTGAATTGATGTGAACTACTTAATTCACCCATATTTAGTGATAAACAAAGGAAATCAACGATATTTAGTGATCAATGTATAATACTTAATCAATTTGATGTACTTTGAGTCAGGAAAGATGATATACTAAGTCAGTATGCACTAAATCGAGTGATCATTAGAGTGAATTGATGTGAACTACTTGATTCACCCATATTTAGCGATAAACAAAGGAAATCAACGATATTTAGTGATCAATGTATAATACTTAATCAATTTGATGTATTTTGAGTCAGGAAAGATGATTTACTAAGTCAGTATGCACTAAATCGAGTAATCATTAGAGTGAATTGATGTGAACTACTTGATTCCCCCATATTTAGTGATAAACAAAGGAAATCAACAATATTTAATGATCAATGTATAATACTTAAGCAATTTGATGTATTTTGAGTCAGGAAAGATGATCTACTAAGTCAGTATGCACTAAATCGAGTGATCATTAGAGTGAATTGATGTGAACTACTTGATTCACCCATATTTAGTGATAAATAAAGGAAATCAACGATATTTAGTTATCAGTGTATAATACTTAATCAATTTGATGTATTTTGAGTCAAGAGAGATGTTCTACTAAGTCAGTATGCACTAAATCGAGTGATCATTAGAGTAATTTGATGCGAACTACTTGATTCACCCATATTTAGTGTTAAACAAAGGAAATAAATGGTATTTAGTGATGAATATATATATATATATATATATATATATATATATATCTACTAACATCCTTAATGGATTAGATAGTAATTTCATGGATTAGATGGGCAATTCTAAGTGTATTCTTCCTAAATCGAGTTATCATTAGAGTGATTTGATGTGAAGTACTTAATTCGACCATATTTAGTGATAAAAAAATGAACTTAATTCGACCATATTAGTGATAAAAAAAAATGAATTCAATGTTATTCAGTATAAACAAAGGAGTTCAATGTGATCAATATCGTGAATATGTTGCAACAATGGGGGAGTTGTTGCAACATATGAGATATCTGCTGCAACATATGAGTAAGTTGTTGCAACATATGAGTTACCTGCTACAACATATGAGTAAGTTGTTGCAATAATTCAAACAAGGTGATTAATCTGTTGCAACAACTACGCAACTTGCTTAAACATCTGAGCCATCTTTTGAAACAGATTAGTAACTTGTTGCAACTTCTTCAATAAATGTATGATCTGTTGTAACAATTAACTCATCTGTTGCGACATATTTTTAGTTTTTGCAATAATTTATGTTACACCCCGTACTTCCAGATGAACGTTCGCTATGTTTAAGTACAAGTACATGAAATTATGATCAAGATGAGCCGTCTTTCGGGTTTAAGGAACGGCGTAATTATTAGGTATACTTATGGATAAAGTGATATATGAGAATCCGGGAAGTCGCATGACCAAATGGAGTTGAAGAAATAAGCTATTGAGACCTTGAATTTTGTGAAAAATATGAAGGGCAAATTTTGGTCCAACTTTGAGAAGGAATATCTTTTAGTAGATGAGGAGTTTTGAAGCAAAGTAAAAGCCTAAAATGAAGTTCGTCGAGTCTAGTTTCCAACGCAATAAACCCCTCATCGATACGACATCAGAGTAAAGAATTATGGACGTTGCAATTTAGGCTGACGAAGCAGAAATCTTTGCTACAGTAACCGGCTGCTACAGTGATGCTACAGTACTACTACAGTGACCCCCGACCCGAATTTGACCCACTATTTAAGGACCAAATCTGATCTAAAACCTCATTTTTTCAGCCAAGAATTCTCCAAATATTTCCCAAACCTTCTAGAAAATTCTCCCAACTTCTATCCACTAGATTTTAACGAATTAAGTATAATCTCGGATTTAAGGTTGGACGTCGCGTAGTTGCGATTATACTATCGTATTGCGGTGAAACTTGGCTTGGATTCAAGGTGATAATCGAAGATATTGCAATTCTAGCGGGTGAAAGGTATGAATCTTTCCTTATTAGTATTGATTTAAGCTTATCTACGAAGGAAAAGTTACTAAATGAGCATATAATGAATTTATGGGTCGAGAAATTGGATAAAACATCGTGTGAGATGTTTATGGAATATTTTGGTGTTGATAATATTGTTGTTGATGTTGGTATTGTTGTTGTTGTTGTTATTTCTTCGAATTGAGATTTTGGGCAAGGCATATAAAACGGGGAGATCGTCTTCGAAGCGTATTCTAAAGGGATTTTAATTAAAGGCTTAAGAAAAGTGTATGATGGTGAGCCTAATAATAGTATGAACGATTTTATTTGTAGATTACAAGTCAGGAGATAAGTGAGAAGGGCAAGGACCAAGATTCCAGGTATGTTAAGGCTAAACCTTTCTTTCTTAAGGCATGATTCCTTTGGTGTGAACCTATATATGGCATCCTCAATAAACTCGGTCTAAAAGTACCAAAGCTTACAGTTCCCGACGTTCTTGTGATATCCTTGAGCTTGTTTCATGGCTATTGGTGTTATTCATTGATGTTGATCTCACCTTATGATATTTGTTCCTTCAAGGTGAGATATAGCGATGACGATAGTTCCATAGTAATAACTATCCAACGAGATTAGGAATGTGTCTTAAGGAATGTTTCGTGGGACATGAATAGAGTGCTAGTAGAGGGTCCCTAATAAGGTATTTAATGTTCGAAGAGAGTTCATGTTGTATCTTAGTATTTAGTTATAGCCTAGTCAAGTGGGAAGAAGTACTAATGGCCAGAGATGTGCTTATGTCACGACCCAACCGGAGGGCCGCGACGAGCACCCGGTGCTAGCCCACCCGGACACCCGTTAGCATACTTATACATCACATCTAGGTGAGCCACATAGTTAAATCATGCTTTTCATTCATCATCATTCTAATCTCATGGGGCAACAACACATCTAGATCATCATTTACAACTATGCCCATATAAATGTACATAAGCCGACAAGGCTATCAAATAATATCCCATAATATAGGCCGACAAGGCCAAACATATCTAACCATATACATATGTCTGACCTCTAAGAAAAGTGCGTCATATCATAACAAAGGGGGGATAGGGCCCCCCC
>NC_081343.1:24733281-24816536 GCF_029784015.1 Lycium ferocissimum
GATCATAAATCACAGCCTTGGCTCCGTTTGAGCCCCACTATATATGGTTGAAAAGGTATTTCAGAGGTCTACAACTTTCATTTTATAAGTTTTCTCAAATTTTTAGTGCAAGTACCCTAAAACTTGCCATAAGTACAGACTATCTCAGATTTAGACGAATTTAGAAGCCCTTAAGAACTCCACATTTTAGTTTGACTTCAAAACAACTGTTTATCACCCGAATTCATCCCGAGTAGATTCATATGGATAAAATATCAACTTAAATACTAGTTCTTTACATATTCACACCTAGTTAAAGTTTACGGGGTGTTACAGTTAAGGCTGTCCCTTTCTTTCTAAAGGCATGATTCTTTTTTACAAACCTGTACATGTTTTCCATAACATTCTTATTCTCAAAAGCTAGAGGTTCATGATTCTTAGAGTTTCTTATGATGCTAAAGATAAATATGTTCCATGATGATAATGATGATGATGATGATTCCATTTTTAGAGATTCCAAAGCTTATGAATTTGATGCTATTATGAGATTATTGAGCTTATTTCATGATTTTCTTGTTTTATTCATTGTTGTTGATCTCACCTTAGATTACTTGTTCCTTCGAAGTGAGATATAGTGATGATGATGGTTACATAATGACACATCGAAGGTTACCGACCTTATGTCACTCCGATAAAGTAGTAGCTCTTATTTTGTTCTCATATATGCTATTTATATTATAATAGCTGTTTTATGTTACCGAGTGCTATTATGGCCGGTTACCAATATTACCGAGTCCTATCATGGCCGAGTACCGATATTATCGAGTCCTATTATGGCCGGGTACCGATATTACCGAGCCATACTATGGCCGGGTACCGATATTTTATAGGTATGTATGTGGATATTAAATGTTTCTTCTAGAAAAAGGTTAAGTAAGCATGATGAATGTCTTAAGAGGTATAAACGGTTCTTTTATCTTACGCTATTCTTCATGCTTTTATCATGTTACTATTCATGCCTTATATACTCAGTACATTGTTCGTACTGACGTCCTTTCTTACGGACGCTGCTTTTATGCCCGCAGGTAGACCGGTAGATGGATCTGATCCTTAGGAGCTTCATCAGCGGAGACTCAGAAGCACTCCATTTGCTTCAGAACTACAGTTTGTTGGTATTACTTCTTTTGTGTATATACTTGGCATGGCGGAGTCCTGCCCCGTCTTTCTATATTCCTGTATGCTATGTAGAGGCTCGTAGACATGTGTGGATAGTTAGAAGTTTCATAACCTTGCCAGTTCATATTATTGTATAATATTTTGGTAGCCTTGTTGGCTTGTGTCTATGAGCATAGTTATTGTTGATTATATAGAGATGTGCCATTATCTTATGATATATGCTCTTACGGAGTATGACGCCCATGAGCTAGCTTTGTGGCCCACCTAGAAACGATTATGAGATGTATGTTCAGAGGTGCTCGGTAGGTTAGCTCCGGGTGCCCATCATGGCCCTTCGGTTGGGTCGTGACAATACTGGCCGCATATAATTATACGGACCGTATACTGGTCCGTATAAATATATAGGTCCGTGTAAATATATACGGTCCGTATATGTGGTCCGTTTTTCTAAACTCCAGTTCTGCCTCCTCTACATATTTAAATACGGTCCTATATCCTAAAATACAATCCTTATTTAGCAATCCCAGAACAACACTTCGACGAAATGTATTATCTTCAATTCATTTATTCTCCATTTCTTTCATAACTTACTAAACATGAACTTAAACCCTCATAAACATAAAATAGGCATGTTTATTCTCGTATAACCTTGAAGATAACTTCGCTGTTCAAGACTAGGACAACTAACATATGATGAATCTCAACGTATAAAACTAAAAGGTGTAACGATTATATTCTTCCTTTATAACCAGCACCATAAGGCCTTGTGTTACAATTCTCTCGTGAATGTATAGAAACCAAACCTGAGCTTCTTGAAGTGGCCCACTTCGTATCCACATAGGTAGACCCTTATTAATGTTCTCCTTCGAGAGCACCCACCAATAGGTCTATCAACCTCCTTTTCACAAATTAAGCACTTACTTTGGGACAGTAATACCAAGTGCTATCAACTAATAAAGAATGTTGTCTCTCATCAAACTTGAGACCGGATGTTGTATCAAGCGTCAAGTTGAAGCTTCACCCTTAATGACCTTTCTTTATGGGTTTTAACCCCATCCCCCTTGATGTTCTCAACACCAAGTCTCTTACTAATCCCTTAGTTAATGGGTTGTCAAGATTATTAAGTGAGTGTATATAGTCAACCGTGATCACGCCATCTTTGATTAATTGATTTATATAACTGTCTCTACGCCAATATGCCTAGACTTTCCGTTATATATATGATTGTATGCTCGGGCTAAGGTGGCCTCACTATCACAATGGATAAAAATTGGTGGCATGGGCTTAGGCCATGATGGAATATCAAAAAGCAAATTTCTCAACCATCCCCTGCCTTAAATAGATGGCAAGACTGCAAATTTTTGCAGCCATAGTTGAATCAATAAGACATGTTTGCTTTTTAGATCCCAAGATATCGCACCACCTCCAAACAGGTATACCCATCCACTTGTTGAGGAATAATCCTCTTGATCAGTGACCCAACTTGCATCTGAATACCCTTCTAGTAAAGCGATATCACCACTATAATAGATGTCACAGTCTAGTGTTTTCTTAAGATGATTTAGTACTCTTCTTATAGCATGTCAATGATGCTTACACGGATTGCAAGTATATCTACTCAAATTACCCACTGCATATGTAATGTCGGGTCTCATACTAGTCATAGCGTACATCAAGCACCCGATCAACTTAGCATAATCGAGTTGAGCAATCGGCCTTCCGCCATTTCTTTCTAATTTAAAACATGGATCACACGGCGTAAAAATAGAATTACAATCAAAATGATTGTAATTCTTTAACACTTTCTCGATATAATGAGATTGTGTTAAGGAAAACCCCCTTACCATTCCTAATAATTCTTATACCAAGAATGACATCCGTTTCTTCCATATCTTTCATGGAGAATTGAGCATACAAAAAATCTTTTGGTGGTCTCGACTTGTTCTATGTCGGTCCCAAAGATCAACCTATCATCTACATACAAGCAATTGAAAACTCCTTTCCTTTTTCAAATTTTGAGTAAACACACTTGTCTAGTTCATTGATTTTAAAGCTATTAGATAAAATTACTTCATCAAATTTTTTATGCCATTGCTTAGGGGCTTGTTTTAGCACATACAATGATTTTACAAGTTTGCAAACTTTCTTCTCTTGTCCTTTAACTACAGACCCCTCAGGTTGTCTCATATAGATTTCCTCTTCCAATTCACCATTCAAAAATGCAGTTTTGACATCCATTTGGTGAATTACTAGGTTGTAAATGGAGGCTAGTGCAATAAGCACCCTTATCGTGGCTATTCTAGCCGCAGGAGCATAAGTATCGAAGTAGTCAACACCGTGCTTTTGGGTAAAACCCATAACTACAAAGAGAGTTTGTAGTTATCCACGGTATCGTTACTTTTAACTTCATCTTGAAAAACCATTTACCATCTATGGGTTTGCAACCAGGCGAAAGGTCTGTTAGGATCCAAGTATTATTTTCCATTATGAAATCTATCTCATCTTCGATAGCCTCCTTCCATAACTCCCTCTTCGGAGATTGCATGGCCTCACTAAGCGTAGTGTGATCATTTTCCATATTATAAAAATAAGGAATTTCATTTTCAATTTTATCAATTGAACTTTCTATTAAATTGATGTAGAAGTCATCTCCATTTGTCTTTTCTTTTCTAACTCTCCTACTCCTTCTTACTTCAACAATGTCATCCTGATTTCCATTATCTTGAGAGATTGATGGTTGTGAAGTGAAGACTTTGGATCAGTTGGAACAATATCTTTTGGTCTAGGAATTGATACAAAGCGAGTTTCATAAAAAATTGCATCTCTTGATTCAAGGACGGTATTAACTAAGTACGAATCATTTGGTTCAACAACGAAAAACCTATTGGCTTTACTATTTTCAGCATATCCTGTTAAGATGCATTCAATTCCTCTTTCACTGACTTTTCCTTTCACGTCCTGAGACTTTAATTATAGCCGTACATCCCCAAAATTTGAGATTGTTACACCTCGTAAGTTTTGTACATTGAGATTCGCTAGGTGTTAGTCTTTCAATTGTGGACATTGGAGTTACCTCCGAAGAGATATGAGGTTATATGTGCTTAACTTATGATTATGAGGGGCAAATTTGGCCCAACTTGGAGAAAAGATATCTTTTAATAAATGAGAAGTTTTGGAGCAAAGAAAAAGCCTAAAGTGAAGTTCAAGACGTCTTGTTTACGACGCAATAAACTGTGCATCAATCGGACATCGAGATAAAGAGTTATGATCATTTTAAGACCGGCTGCAAGAGCAAGGATTAACTCTGCGCGAACGCGCCTGGGGGTGGCAGGAACGCGCAGAGGAGCCAGGGGACGACTCAGCGCGAAAGCACTGTGTAATTTTTAAGTCGGTTTGGACAGACTCTAGAACATTTTAAAAGGGGGATCACCCCTCATTTCCCATTTCAAACACCCCAAAATCCTCTCCAAATTTCTGAAATTTTCCTCCAACTTCCATACATCAAATTTTAGCCCAAATCAAGTTTAATCTCCAGATTCAGGTTCCAATAGCGTATAGTTGCGGTTATAATATCGTATTGCATTGAATCTTGGCTGGAATTCAGGGTGGATATTGAAGATATCGCGGTTTTAGCGGGAGTAAGATATGAATCTTTCTTTATTGGTATTGATTTAGGTTTAATTATAGAGATAAAGTTATTAAATAGTTGTATAACGAATTTGTTAGTTGAAAAATTGGATAGACATCGTGTGGGATGTTTTATGGAGTATTTTGGTATTAAGGATGATGTTATTGGTGTTGTTGTTGTTGTGTTGGTTGTTGAAATTATGATGTCAGGCTAGGGATATAAACAGGGGAGATACTGCCCGAATTTTAGTAGATTCTAAAGGAATTTGATTTAAAGACTTGAGTTAGGCATATGACGATAAGTCTAACGATAGTATAATTTCTCTTGAATGTAGATTTACAAGTTTGGGAGAATAAACATTAATTCGTAGGAGATCAATCAGGTATGTTAAGGCTAGTCCCTTTCTTTCAAAAGGCATGATTCCTACGTTACGATTCCATACATGTCTTCCATAACATCCTTGTTCCTGAAAAGCTAGAAGTTCATGATTCTCAAGGTTTTTATGATATTAAAGACAAGATGTTTTCTATGATGCCCATGATGACAACGATGACTTCTTTCCTGTGAATCTATATATGATTTCCATAATGTCCTTACCCCCCAAAGCTAGAGATTCAAGGTTCCAAGAGTTTCTATGACGCTAAAGATGAGTATGTTTTTATGATGATAATGATGATGATGATGATCCTATTCCTAGAAATTCCAAAGCTTATGAATTGATGCTATTATGAAACTATGGAGCTTATTTCATGATTCCTTTGATGTCATTATTATTGTTGATCTCACCTTATAATAATTGTTCCTTCAAGGTGAGATATAGCGATGATGATTGTTCCATAATATAAATCGAAGGTTACCGACCTTACGTCACTCCGATTGAGTTGTAGCTTTTATTTGGGCTCTCATGCATGCTACTTATATTATATATGTATATGATATATATCATAATATAAGGGATATGGGGAAAGGTGAGGCGTTATATACACATAGCCACCTGATCAGCTGGTATATTATGATATCGTCCCGGACGCGGGATGCCCGGACGCGGTATATATGGGTATGGATAGGGCTGCACGTTCCGCAGCAATATTATATATTTATGGATTGGGCTGCACGTTCCGCAGCAATACTATCATATGCCTATGAAAAGTGTTGTTTTAAAGAGAGCTAAGCATGCATGATATTCGCCTTATAAGGCAATCAGATGTATAGATTATCTTATCTTATTTTATGATATGTTCCTCATCTCTTATTATGTTGTTATTCATGCCTTACAAACTCAGTACATTAGTCGTACTGATGTCCCTTCTTGTGGACGCTGCGTTCATACCC
Organism: Lycium ferocissimum; assembly: GCF_029784015.1. Classification (NCBI taxonomy): domain Eukaryota; kingdom Viridiplantae; phylum Streptophyta; class Magnoliopsida; order Solanales; family Solanaceae; genus Lycium; species Lycium ferocissimum. The sequence continues at coordinate 24,739,397 of NC_081343.1, forward strand.
GTAGGTAGGCAGGTAGATGGACCTGATCCTTAGGAGCTTTATCAGCGGCATCTCAGAAGCACTCCAGTTGTTCCGGAGCTGCAGTCTTTTGGTACTACTCCTTTGTACATATATACTTGGGCATGGAAGATTCCTGCCCCATCTTGTGGATTTATGTATTCTACTTAGAGGCTCGTAGGCATATGTATGTAGTCAGATGTTCAATAGCTTCTTCAGTTCTTATTGTTGTATAGTATTTCGGTAGCGATGTTGGCTTATATTTATGGACATTGTTGTTGATGATTGTATTAGGTATGATAATCATGAGTTGTCTATGTGGCCCACTTGGAAATGGTTGGAATGGTAGACTCGAGGTGCTCGTAGGTTAGTACCGAGTACCCTCCATGGCCCTCTTGCTGGGTCGTGACAAAAGTGGTATCAGAGCAGTTCATCCTAGGGCATGTCTACGAGCCGTGTCCGGTAGAGTCCTATTTATGGGTGTGAAGTGCGCCACACTTATAAATAGAAGGCTGCAGGGCATTTAGGAATAATTGACCTTCTTTCTTATCTTAGATTGTGCGATAGAGCTATGTTATCAGGATTCCCTTTTTCCTAATCGTGTGTTATGATTTCAGCAATGTCTATGAAGAGAAAAGCTACAGCGGCCCAGAAGGGCAATGTTACACCTTGAAAATTTTCACGCCGAGTACGTCGTAAGCAAACTAATGTACGTCCAGAGAGGCTATGGTACCCCTATCAGGTTAAAGAAAGACTTTTGACAATTATTAAGCATGTATCCTAAAGGTTCCGAGGCTAAGCTAATCGAAGAAAGTACTTTTCGTGAAAGTTTGTTGACTGGGCAGAGATACGGCCCAACATACGGATCGTATGTCATATCTGAGAGGTGTAAGTCAACATCAGAGAGTTGTGAAAATTTTTGGCCAACATACGGTCAGACATACGGACCGTATGTCCACAGTAAGTTGCTGTCGGTGGAAAAAGTTCCAAGTTACATATATTTCGCCCACTTCATTTTTTTCCCATTTTTCTTCACCAACAGACCCCAAACACTCCCAAAAACCCTCTCCACACTTCTAGAACCTTCTTCACACTAGATCAACATAAATCCAAGGTATATCAAAGATCAAACACCAATAACCAAAGGAAATCAAGTATATGGGTGCCCATTAAGGTTGTTAGAAGCCAAGAATCTCTTTAGAATTGAAGTTGGGTTTTCTCCAAGTGAAGTATCTTCATCCAAAGATTGTTCCTACATAATCTAAGGTGAGTTTTATGATCATTACATGTTATTAATAATATTGAATGGTTGAAAGGCTTGGATTGAGGAAGAAAGTGGAATATGGAGTTCAAATGTGGAAACAATGGTATGTTTAAATAGTAGTTGATATGAATCATGATTCTTGATAAGTTATGATTATAATTATGTTATAAATGATATGAAAAACATGGGAGAAACATTATATAAGGATTAATGTAAGGTTGTATTATGACCATGGTTATGGATGAATTGAAATGGAATTGGGAGACTTGAATAATGTATGGTTGATGAAGATTGTTGAGTATGATATTGTGAAAGTTGTTATAGACATTTGGGAGTTGATGTATGATATGGAAAAAGTTGTATAAACAAAGGAAATCTTTGCCCAATTTTCTCTAGCTTTAGTCAAATATACTTAAGTTATCGATTATCTAATGTTAATACGCAACTCTCTTGAAGGTAGAAACGAGAACATTGAAGGAGAACGTTCAAGTGATAGAATAGCTAAACGAAAAGGTATGTAAGGCTAGTCCCTTCTTTTATAAGGCATGAATCCTATGACGTGATTTTCTTTACCTTCCATGATCTTCCTATATTCCGGAAACTATGAGCCTATGTTATAAAGAGCTTCTCTTGAGATAAAGTTAAGAGACATGTGATGAATATGATAATGATGATGATGAGTTCGAGTCTAGAGATCCTAAGGCTCATGATATGATATTGTTACGAAACTAATGATCCTTATATGATTCTTTGACGTTACTCATTCTTTGCTAGGCCCACCTGATGATGCTAGTCCCTTTTCTTCCTAAGGCATGACCCTCGTATTGTATCTCCTATGTATTCCATGATTATTAAGAGTTTTCTTATGAGCCAGAGATGAGATATGCTCAATGATGATGATGATGATTCCATAATGGTCAGACTACATACGACGCTCACAACGCTCCCAAACCCAGCAACACTAGGTACCCACAACTTCCATGAATCTTGCGGTATAAATAATAGTGTTCTTTATAATGGTAATTCCTAGGTTGTGACCCCACGCTTGTTTTCCATATTGTCCTTACTCCTAAAATGTTAGGCTTCCATGATTCCTAAGGCCACCATGAAAATGTTGAGGAATGTTCTTCATGACAACGACTAGGATGGTAATTCCCCTCCCAGTGATACCTAAGGACTAAAGTTCCACATGTCTTCATGGGATGATTGAGCTTACCGTGTGAGTCTCTGTCATATTCATAATAGTTGGCCTTGTCTTATGTTATCGTTTCCTTCAAAAGTGAGACATGACAGTAATGACGACCATGATAGCAAAAATGATTGTGTTTTCCAGGGAATATAGAAGCATAATTCCCTTATTACGAATTTAGTTAAAATGTCTGAAATGTCCTACTCCTAAGAAAAGCTAGAATTTGCAAGACTTTTAAGATGATATTGATAAGAGATTTCTGTAGTGATGGAAATGATGATAATGAGCTATACCAAGCCTTGTTATGGCCGAGTACGGATGATATGTATGTTGTCGAGCCACTATGTGGCCGAATACGGGTACTGTCGAGCCACTATGTGGCCGAATACGGATACTGTCGAGCCACTATATGGCCGAATATGAATAATGTTTAATGTGTATGAGCAGATACGGTTCTATGATATGTATATGTATGTGCATTCCATGATTCTTGAGAAAAGGTAAAGTAAGCATGATGAACATCTCAAAAGGTATTTGGTCTTGTATTTTATGTTGTCCTTCACATTTTACTTATGTTACTACTCATGCCTTACATACTCAGTACATATTCCGTACTGACGTCCTTTTCTTTTGGATGCTGTGTTCATGCCCACAGGTAGACAGGGAGGTGACCCAGATTCCTAGGAGCTACTCAGCAGGCTTAAAGAAGCACTCCATTACTTCGGAGGTGCTATGTTGAATTATTATTTTTTGTATATATTTGGGCACGACAGGGTCCTGTCCCGTCTTTATAACGTACTCCAGTAGAGGCTCGTAGATACGTATGTGTGGGTAGTATGGTCTCACGGTTTCCCATTGTACAAATATGTATTATTTTGATAGCCGAAGGGCTTATGTATATAAAGGTAATTATATTTCAAATGGAAATGGTTTTCCTATGATTATAAGCACGAGAATAACGAATGAATGCAGGATGAGTATGATAATTAGTAGTATGAGCGGTGCTCAGTGGTCGGCCTCGGGTACCCATCATGGCCCTAGTTGGGTCGTGACAGGCAAGACGGTGGCCGGAAGAAGGACTGAACGGGAGCCACCGGCGGAGGTCGAAAAGGATGAGTCGCATAACGAGGTTCCATCTCGGACCTCTCCTACTCCACTCCTACTAGAGGAGCATGAAGGAGATTTAGCTCCAGCTCCAGTACCTCCAGTTCCTCCACTAGGTGCCCCAGGTCAGCAAATGACCGAGGATATTTAGTTGCTGACCCAGTTGGTTGCCGCTCAAGCTCAGTGCACGAGCCTGCGATTTTATTAGCCTGAATCCTCCAGAATTCTACGGGTCGAAGTCGGATGAAGACCCGTAGGGCTTTATAGATGAAATGCTGAGGACGCTACGGATAATACATGCTTCCGATACTAAGTCAGCTGAATTGGCTTCTTATAGACTGCGGGATGTGGCTGTTAACTGGTACAACACTTGGATGTCTTCGCGAAGGGCAAATGCACCTCCCCTAGTGTGGCAAGAGTTCGTGGATGCCTTTTTGGGACATTACTTACCACCGGAGGTTCGACGAGCCTGAGCTGACAAGTTCTTGAATCTCAGGCAGGGGAATATGAGCGCTCGGGAATACAGTCTCCGCTTTAAGTCAGCCATGGTGGCCGACATGGGGGACCGTGTACATCGATTCGTGAGTGGTTTGGGTCCGCATTTCGTTAAGGAGTGCTTGACAGCTTCGCTCCAGGACGGGATGGATATTGCTCGTATTCAAGCCCATGCACAGAATTTAGAGGAACAGCAGCAGCCTCAAAGAAGCGAGCGTAATTTGGATAGGAGGTACAGCAAGAGGGCCAGATCTTTCTGTGCCGCTAGCGAGTTTCGAGGGAGACCACGACAGCAATATTCCAGTCATACAGGCCAATCAGCGAGCAGTGCACCTCCTCGATTCGTAGGAAAAATATTTGATCGTCTTATTTATTCTGGATTGGGTTAGAGCTCCAGAATTTTGGGCTCCCACCATAGAGGTGAGTCCGGTCAGATGAGGCCGCCTCTACCACGATTCAACCAATGTGGCAAGCCGCATTCGGGACAATGTCGCCAAGGTTCAGAAGCTTGTTATGCATGCGGTCAGATTGGCCATATGATGTGTGATTGTCCATTGTGGGGTGGCAGAGATAGGGTTCAGCCCACGGGCTCAGTAGCCGGTTCCTTATCATCCGTACGCCCTATAGGGCAAAGTTCTCAAACTCCAGCAAGCCGCAGCAGAGGCAGAGGAGGAGGAGCTCCCAGTTCAAGTGACCCTCAGAACCGTATATATGCACTGGTGGGACGGCAAAATCTTGAGTCTTCCCCTGATGTAGTCACAGGTATATTGTCAGTATCCTCTCATGATGTGTACGCATTGATTGATCTGGGTTCTACTCTGTCATATATTACTCCTTATGTTACTAATCGTATCGGGGTGAAACCTGAGCCGATCAAACCCTTTGAAGTGTCTATGCCGGTAGGGGAACCTGTGGTAGCTAAATGGGTATATAGAAACTGTGTAGTCGTAGTTTGTAACCATCGTACTACCGCTGATTTACATGAGTTAAAAATGTTAGACTTTGACGTTATTATGGGGATGGATTGGCTGGCCTCCTGTTACGCTAATGTTGATTGTAGAACAAAGATGGTCCGATTTCAGTTATCGAGAGAGCCAGTATTGGAATGGAAAGGTAATACAGCCTCCCCGAGAGGTAGGTTTATCTCTTATCTCAAAGCAAGGAAGATGATTGCTAAGGGTTATATTTATCATTTAGTCCGGGTTCATGACACCGAAGCAAAACCGCCAACTCTCCAATCTGTCCCAGTAGTGAATGAGTTCCCAGATGTGTTTCCGGACGAGCTTCTAGGTCTTCCTACAGAACGAGAGATCGAGTTCACCATCAATGTATTGCCAGAAACTAAGCCTATATCTATCCCTCCTTATCGGATGGCCCCTACAGAATTGAAGGAATTAAAGACGCAATTGAAGGATTTAATTGAGAAAGGCTTTATTAGGCCTAGTTCATCGCCATGGGGAGCGCCGGTGATGTTTGTGAGGAAGAAAGATGGTTTCTTAAGGATGTGTATTGATTACAGGCAATTTAACAAGGTGACCATAAAGAATAAATATCCACTTCCAAGGATTGATGATTTGTTTAATCAGTTGCAAGGTGCAAAATGGTTCTAAAAAATAGATCTAAGATCAGTTGCAAGGTGAAAAATGGTTCTCAAAAATAGATCTAAGATCGGGATACCACCAAGTGAGGGTTAAATAAGAGGACATCCCAAAGACAGCCTTCAGAACTAGATATGGTCATTATGAGTTTCGGGTGATGTCATTTGGATTAACTAACGCTCCAGCGGTATTCATGAATTTGATGAATAGTGTATTCAGGCCTTTCCTAGATTTGTTCGTAATTGTGTTCATTGATGATATTTTGGTACATTTTCGATCGGAGGCAGAGCATGCCGAACATTTACGTATTGTCCTTGGAATTCTTCGGGCTCGGGAGTTATATGCCAAATTTTCAAAATGTGAATTTTGGCTAAATTCTGTAGTTTTCCTGGGGCATATTATTTCAACCGACGGTATTCGAGTAGATACCCAGAAGATTGAAGCGGTGAAGAATTGGCCGAGGCCTATAACGGCTACAGAGGTCCGTAGTTTCCTGGGATTGGCCGATTACTATAGAAGATTTATAGAAGGATTTTCTTCCATTTCGGCACCACTAACGAAGCTGACTCAGAAATCAGCTAAATTTCAGTGGACAGACGCGTGCGAGTGGAGTTTTCAGGAGTTGAAGGATAGATTGACTTCGGCTCCAGTCCTAACACTCCCAGAAGGATCGGAGGGCTATGTTATCTATTGTGATGCTTCAGGTGTTGGGCTAGGTTGTGTGTTGATGCAGCATGGCAAAGTTATTGGTTATGCTTCAAGGCAATTGTGGAAACATGAGAAAAATTACCTGACTCATGACCTAGAGTTGGCTGCGTGTCACGACCCTGCTACGGGCCATGACGGGTACCCGAGGCTAACCACCGAGCACCGCTCATTCTATTACTCATTCATACATATCATACATTTATTCATTAATCTCATACTTATACTCATACTAGAACCATTTCACTTGAAACATTTTTACTTTATATACATGAGCCCTTCGGCTATCAAAATAATACATATACATATATATATAGACATACAATGAGAACTGTGAGACCATACTACCCACACTACGTATCTACGAGCCTCTATTGAAGTGCTAGACATAGGGACGAGACAGGACCCCATCATGCCCAAAACATACACATACATTTATACCAAAAGAATAATCAATGGCACCTCCGAAAAATGGAGTGCTCTCAAATCAGCTAATAACTCTTACGAGTCTGGATCACCTCCACTGTCTACTGTGGGCATGAACACGGCGTCAAAGAAAATGGACGTCAGTACGAACATTGTACTGAGTATGTAAGGCATGAATGAAATGAACGTAATAAGGAAATCATAAGGCATAAGATGAAGACATAATCTGCGTACTCTTTAAGTGGATACATTTTATACATACATCATACATAAGCATATCATATGAGTTACCATAGCGTATACATCATCATATCATACATACATCATCATCGTTAACCCGCGTCCGGGTAACCATCATATGCCGCCCACTAGTGGTGATCGTGTCCGGCCTTCTAGGCGCGGTGGAATCATAGCAGCCCGCCTTAGCGGTGACATGTCCGGCCATTTAGGCACGGTGGAATCACAAGCAGCCCGCCTTCGCGGTGACATGTCCGGCCATTTAGGCGCGGTGGAATTATATCATCGTACATATCATAGACTTATCATTATTATTCATCTTATAGGCATATCATGACTTAGCATCATTATACATTTATCGTCAAAATATACATTAGAACTTGAAAGCAACTATCGCTATGTCGGGGTGACATAAGGTCGTGAACCCCCGATTACATTATGGAGCATTCATAGACATTCTACCTCACCTTGAAGGAATTAGCATATAAGGTGAGTGTATATAATGAACAACATCAATTGATTATAGAAAGCATCATTAGCTTGATAGGAACATCATATCATGGACTCTAGAATCTTTAGACTTAAGCTTATCATCATCATTATTGTACTCATAGTGTATCTCTTATCTCATATGACTATTCATGAACAAGGACTCTTAGTTTCCTTGAAGATAGGACATTCATGAAGAAGGAGGAAATTCATGCCATAAGATTCATGCCTTAGAAAGAAAGGACTAGCCTCACATACCTTTTCCGTTTAATTATTCTATCGCTTACTCGTTCTCCTTTAATGCACACGTTCTACCTTCAAGAGATTTCGTATCGACATTAGCTAAATAATTACAAGAACGTGCTTACTAAAGCTAGAGAAAATTGGGCAGCATTTCCTTTGTTTATACAACTTCCTCCATATTCCATATCAACTCCCAAACATTTATAACAACAATCACAATATCATTCACTTACATTATCCGCATTTCACAATTTCACTTCAATTCTCCAAAATCATGATCATAGTTCACTATCATGTTCTTTCACATATAATACTCATTCCATGTTCTAAATGTCATTCATAACATATTTATAATCACAACATATCAATCCAAGCTTCTACTCAACAATGACACTATTGCCATATTTATGACCCATTTCTTATTTCCTTCTATAATCCAAGTGTTTCAACTTCTCAAGGCCTTAAACAACATGAGAATACCATAAAATTTACCTTAGATAGTGTAGGAACAAGCCTTGAGTGGAGATACGCTTCTTGCACCAAAACCCTAATCCACTTCCAATGGGATTCCTTGACTTAGATGAACTTCAATGGGTTTCACACTCTTGATTTTGTTGGTTTGATGAAGTTGATCATCAATTTCCTTCGAATTCTTGTGGATGAAGTATATGGAACCTTCTAGAGGTCTTGAGAGAGATGAATAAATGTGGGAAATGAAATTAATGAAGTGGGAACATATTTATATAACTGAACTTACTCAGCTCGTCGGGACTTCCACGGACACTTATACGGTCCGTGGAACATTACACTGCCCATATAAGTGGTCGTGGTTCACCACTGGGTAGACATCATCTCGCTGGGTGTTATACGGACCCTTATACGGACCGTATAATGTCATACAGACCGTATAAGTCAGTCGTATAACCCCTTCCCTGAAATGATTTTCGTCGTTCGTTTGATCTCCAATCCTTATGGAACCTTCTTAACACTTGTTTAACACCTCATTAACAATATAAGGGACATTATAACTCTTTTCCAAAGCATCATTAGAACGTCATTAACTCGATACCCGTAATTCTTGTTCGACACACGACATATGACTTGCTTTCCTTAACAACTTTCTTTCCTTACCTTAAATGTCTTTGAAATCTCGATTAGGGTCATCAATGATATTTCTTGCTTATCAAAACATCGTATACATAATGCCCTTCGTTAGTCTATTCACTGTATGCTAACGGGAAATTTCCAAGGTGTAACACTGCAGTTATTCACGCATTAAAGATGTGGAGACATTATGTATATGGTATTCATGTGGACATTTATACGGATCACAAAAGTCTCCAATATATTTTCAAACAGAAGGAATTGATTTTGCGGCAAAGGCGGTGGTTGGAGCTATTAAAAGACTATGATGTGAGCATTTTATATCACCCGAGAAAGGCGAATGTGGTAGCCGATTCTCTTAGCCACAAATCCATGGGTAGTCTAAGTGATGTTCAACCGGAGAAGAAGGAGTTAGTTCGCGAGCTTCGATAGCTAGCCAACCTAGGAGTTCGCATAATGGACTCGAGTGGTATGGGAGTTACTATCCAGAACCCAACAGTCTCATCTTTAGTAGAGGAGGTGAAGAAGCGCCAATACGAGGACCCCGTGTTAGTTTGATGTGCCGTGAAATTATGGCACATTCGATACTTTTTGGCTATAAGTTTTACTTGTTTTTGAGCAAGTATTGGTATTTTTGATGTGTTTGTGACATGTTGCAGATATTTAACGTATTTCGGGAGCAAGTCGTGGAAATGAAGTGAAAAAGATGTTCAAAGAAAGAAATTAACTGAAGCCTGAGTTATACGGAGGAACATACGGATCGTAGAATATTCACGGTCCGTAAATGCCATCGTGAATGCTTAACAGAATGGGTTTAGACATGAAGTGGAAGTCCAGGCAGAAGTACAGACTATATAATATTTACGGTCCGTGAAACTTACCGTATGTTGGTTCCAGAGGAGTCTTAAAGAAAAGAGGATTTACGATCAAGTTATACAGACCGTATAATATTTACGGTCCGTAAAAGTGGATCGTACATTTGACAACTGGAGGAGACTTTACGGAAGACTTTCACTGATTCTACGGACCGTATAAAATGTACGGTCCGTACATTGGTCCATCGAGGGCTCTTTATTTATTGGGAAATAGTAGAGATTCATATAGAGGTTAAGTGCATTCATATAATGATCCATTAGAAGTATATCAAGATCAATACCGATGATCATACACTCTATCTAAAGGGACACAACCTTAGTTTCTTTTACCATAAATTACCACCAAAGCAAGTAGTTAGTAATTAGTCACTAAACACCCAACTTTTACCAAAATCATCGGATTAAGACATTAGACTTAAACATAGCATCCTACGATTTTAGTAACCTTTTCACACCATATTCCCTGTGGGATTCGGCCCCAACCTTATTGAGTTACTATATTTGACAACGTCCGCGTTATACCATTAATAGGTGTAATTTGAGTGTATCATAGTTCACCATAGAGGTGTGCTTCCTCAGAAAGAGAAGTCACTATTTGAGGTTCCTGCAGATGGAGTTCTCAGGCATCAAGGCAGATTATGTGTCCCGGATGTTACAAGACTACGGCGACAGATTCTGGAAGAAGCCCATCATTCCCGTTATTCTATCCACCCAGGGACAATGAAGATGTACCATGATCTTAAATCTATATATTGGTGGGATGGAATGAAGAGCGGATTTTGTAGCCCAATGTCCTAATTGTCAATAGGTGAAAATCGAGCATCAGTAGCCTGGGGGATTACTGCAAGCTATAGAGATTCCAACTTAGAAATGGGAAGCGATCAATATGGATTTCGTGACAGGCTTACCTCGTTCCCGGAGTAAGTATGACTCCATATGGGTGATTATGGACAGACTCACAAAATCAGCTCATTTCATGCCAGTCAGAACTACATACTCAGCACAAGATTATGCAAAGCTGTATATCAAAGAGATAATGCAACTTCATGGTGTTCCAGTATCTATTATTACTGACAGAGGAGCACAATTCACAGCTAATTTTTAGAGGTCCTTCCAAGAAGGTTTGGGAACGTAGGTGAAACTTAGTACAACATTCCATCCACATACTGACGGGCAGGCGGAGCGCACTATCCAGACCCTCGAGGATATGCTGAGGGCACAGTGCTAGTTTTTAGAGGAAATTGGGATGATCATTTGCCGCATATTGAATTTGCGTACAACAATAGCTACCACTCCAGTATTCAGATGGCTCCATATGAAGCTCTATATGGGAGGAAATGTAGATAGCCTATTGGATAGTTCAAAGTAGGAGAGACAAAGTTAGTAGGCCCAGACTTGATCCAGCAAGCAGTAGAGAAGATCAAGCTTATCCAAGATCAGTTGCTAACAGCCCAAATTCGTCAAAAATCCTACGCGAACAATCGTCGGCGAAACTTAGAGTTTAAAGTTAATGATTGGGTATTCTTGAAAGTGTCACCGATGAAAGGGGTAATGAGATTTGGCAAGAAGGGCAAGCTTAGTCCTCGGTATATCGGGCCTTACAAGATTGTGCGCAAAGTAGGCCAAGTGGTTTACGAGTTAGATCCACCTTCGGACTTGGAGGCAGTGCACCCAGTGTTCCATGTATCAGTGCTTTGGAAGTGCGAGGGAGATCCTTCCAGAATTGTGCCTGTAAATGATGTCCAAGTTACCGAGAAATTGTCCCATGAAGAGGTACCCATTACTATTTTAGATAGGCAAGTTCGAAGACTTAGAACCAAGGACGTAGCTTCGGTTAAAGTTCTGTGGAGAAACAATAACAGAGAAGAAATGAGTTGGGAAGCTGAGGAGAATATGAAGTCCAACTACTCACATCTGTTTCCACCTCCAGAAGAACTTCAGACAGAGACACCAACATCCTCAGGTACGTAATGCCGCTTTGAAGGATTTCTTGGTCGTCCATGGGGTATTAATTCTATGGCCCTGTAAGGCATTGTATTGTATATTTTGGGTTACTGTGACAGGATAATAGTGGTGCGTTTACAGGGGAAACTCTAGAAATTTTTTTATAGACACCCCTAAGAGCTTAACATTCAAGGACGAATGTTCCTAAGGGGTGAGGAATGTTACACCTCGTAAGTTTTGTACATTGAGATTCGCTAGGTATTAGTCGTTCAATTGTGGACATTGGAGTTACCTTTGAAGAGATATGAGGTTATATGTGCTTAACTTATGATTATGAGGGGCAATTTTGGCCCAACTTGGAGAAAAGATATCTTTTAGTATATGAGGAGTTTTGGAGTAAAGCAAAAGCCTAAAGTAAAGTTCAGGAAGTCTAGTTTGTGATGCAATAAACTATGCATCGATCGGACATCGGGATCAAGCGTTATGATCATTTTAAGACAAGCTGCCAGAGCAGGGATTAACTTTGCGCTAACGCGCCTGGGGGTGGCGCGAACGCACAGAGGAGCCGAGGGATGACTCAGAACGAACGCACCCCAAGGCGGCACAGATGCACTGCGTAATTTTTACGTCAGTTTGGACAGACTCGGAAACATTTTAAAAAGGGGATCACCCCTGATTTCCCATTCCAAACACCCCAAAATCCTCTCCAAATTTCTGGAATTTTCCTCCAACTTCCATACATCAAATTTTAGCCCAAATCAAGTTTAATCTCTGGATTCAGGTTCCAATAGCGTATAGTTGCGGTTATAATATCGTATTGCAGTGAATCTTTCTTTGGAATTCAAGGAGGATATTGAAGATATCGCAGTTTTAGCGGGAGTAAGGTATGAATCTTTATTTATTGGTATTGATTTAGGTTTAATTATGGAGATAAAATTATTAAATAGTTGTATAATGAATTTGTTGGTTGAAAAATTGGATAGACATCGTGTGGGATGTTTTATGAAGTATTTTGGTATTGAGGATGATGTTATTGGTGTTGTTGTTGTTGTGTTGGTTGTTGAAATTATGATTTCGTGCTAGGGATATAAACAGGGGAGATGCTGCCCGAATTTTGAAAGATTCTAAAGGAATTTGATTTAAAGACTTGAGATAGGCATATGACGATAAGTTTAACGGTAGTATAATTTCTCTTGAATGTAGATTTATAAGTTCGGGAGAATAAGCGTTACTTCGTAGGAGATCAATCAGGAATATTAAGGCTAGTCCCTTTCTTTCAAAAGGCATGATTCCTGCGTTACGATTCCATACATGTCTTCCATGACATCCTTGTTCTCGAAAAGCTAGAAGTTCATGATTCTCAAGGTTTTTATGATATTAGAGACAAGATGTTTTCTATGATGCCCATGATGACAACGATGACTTCTTTCCTATGAATCTATATATGATTTCCATAATGTCCTTACCCCCAAAAGCTAGAGATTCAAGATTCCAAGAGTTTCTATGACGCTAAAGATGAGTATGTTTTTATGATGATAATGATGATGATGATGATCCTATTCCTAGAAATTCCAAAGCTTAGGAATTTATGCTATTATGAAACTATGGAGCTTATTTAATGATTTCTTTGATGTCATTATTATTGTTGATCTCACCTTATAATAATTATTCCTTCAAGGTGAGATATAGCGATGATGATTGTTCCATAATATAAATAGGGGGTTACCGACCTTGTGTCACTCCGATAGAGTCGTAGCTTTTATTTGGGCTCTCATGCATGCTACTTATATTATATATGTATATGATATATATATATATATATATAAGGGATATGGGGAAAGGTGAGGCGTTATATACGCATAGCCACCTGATCAGCTGGTATATTATGATATCATCCCGGACGCGGGATTCCCGGACGCGGGATATATGGGTATGGATCAGGCTGCACGTTCCGCAGCGATATTATATATTTATGGATCGGGCTGCACGTTCCGCAGCAATACTATCATATGCCTATGAAGAGTGTTGTTTTAAAGAAAGCTAAGCATGCATGATATTCGCCTTATTAGACAATAAAGAACTAACCATTTATGTTAAGACCCGATTTTTTCCGTTCGACTACACTATTTTGTTGTGGTGAATATGGTGTCATTACTTGACGCACAATAGCAGTGCTTTCAAGTATAAATATCCATCAAATAAAGGATTTCCTATAGATGTATCATCTCACAACTTGAAAGTAAAATTCATGGTATTTATGCAACATAGTTATAACATGATAATTTTCTTTGGCGTGGAATAACAAATTTATACTAAGCATATCAAATATGTTATTCCTAAACTTATTCTGAATGCATTTCATGATCATCACAACTGAGTCATCTACCCTAATATTTATGAAATTAAATTTCACAAAAATCATGAAGTACTTCTTTTCTTTTTGCAGAAAGAAAAGTACTTTTTTATTTTTGCCAAAAGAGAGGTACAATTCATAAATAAATAATGAGTGAAGTTAAGAAAGTACAACCCGATATTTGCTGCTTTCATCTTGATTCACTAGTTGCTTTTGATTTGACCCCTTTTATCATAGGGAACTCAATTTGTTGTTGCCTTAAGTATAGAATTTCAAAGGACGCGTGCCTTTTCATCATAGGTTTTCTTTGCTACGCTCTTAATAATCTTGGATTGACAAAGATAATTTCCTTGATGTGCCAAATATTGGTGCTTTGATGACAAATTATAGCATCACTTTTCTTAGGCAATCGTAGCAAAACCCTACAATTGTTCTTCACCACTGCAGCAATCTATGCTCTTTAAAAGAGCGCGAGCGAGCAAAACTTCAAGGATCATGAAGTAAATGCCTTAAATAATTCTCTTTGATTGTTAGAAATTGTGTGTTTGCGGTGAAAAATCTGGAGATGCTTCAAGTCGTATAACGTACTTGGATCACTTTCCAAAGAGAATTATTTGTCCCTCACAAATACTCTCCCTGGATTGAATGAAGCAAAGACAAGAAATAATAAAAACAGCAAAGCCAAGAAATAATAAAAACAAGTCTCATAACACACAAGAATTAATGCTGCAGTCACTAAACTTATGCAGTTTTTCTTAAGGAAGAATGTTGATACTTGGAAAATTTCTTTTGATGTTAATATTCTCAGGATGTTCCTCTAGTTATAAAGGATGTCTTTAACCCTTGAACCTAAAATGACGCAACCTTTAGGGAAGAGATGCATTGCTTCAGGAAAAGGTGAACTCTTTCAAACAGAAAGTACTTTATCCTTTTTGCCGAAAGAAATGTACTTTTTATTTTTGTCTATCCCTTTTATTTTCTCTTAAAATTTCCAACAAAATTCCTATGATATAAAAGTATAACGAGTTTTTAAGAGGGGGTGATTTTCCTCTCCCACAATCTAAAGCAGAAAGGAAGCTAGAAGGACACGTTCTGTTGATCTCCTGTCTTAATGATTATACTAATGAGGGCAATTGGCTAATGTGTAGATAAATGTAACGACTAAAAACCTTATATACAACGCCATAAGTGGATAAGAATATGAGAAGATATCAATTTGTGGAACAACCGAAGAAATGTGAGACAAACTTAAAGTTACCTTTGACCAACAAGGCGAAAGAAATGAGGATTAATGTCACACCCCAAATTTGGGTCTGGATGTAACTCGACACCCGGTGCCAGACTACATGTGACCGAGTGAACCAACGAGCTGATTGAATCAACATGTGGTATCATAATATATTGGGTGCGAAAAATAAACTAACACATATTGATATACTGAAAGTCTGAATGATATAAATCAAAATGTGGAAACGCTAACATAAGTCTGAAGCATAAACTATAGCCAACATGGCTTAACATGAATGGCCTGTGACTCTGTCTAACTGTCACTCAAGTTTATGAGGCTTCTAATGAAGTAATGGAAACACTAGTTGTTGATGGGACAAGGGCCCCGACATACTTCACTTTCTATAACTGGTGTAAAGACTGTAAATAAAGGATAAGGCCCTGAAAGAACTGGGCTCACCAATCAGCTAATACTGGAGATCCTAGCTAGCAGATGTGTCGTCCTGTAAATCATTACTTGCATCATGAGATGCAGGCCCCGGGCAAAAAGGAGCGTCAGTACATTTGAATTACATTGGTATGTAAAACAACTGAAGGAAAGAACTATAAATGGGGTGCTCGGGAAAGGACAGTCCAAATCAATAAAAAGGTAATATCATCTGAACTGAAAATGAAGCTAATAACTGAAATAAATAAGAGAATTAAAGTAATAGGTACTCCCTGTTCTGAATATATGAATTCACTTGTTTAACTGAGTTAATCGTATGTGGGGCCTCGGCCCAATATAAGTGCACAAATTAGTGGCCTTGGCCAAGTAAGTACATCAGTCAATGGCCTTGACCAAGTATACGTATACATGAGACTGTGGCCTCGGGAAAAATACATATGTTCAATATTCATTAATTATTACCCCCTCTGTCCCAAAAAGATTGTCCTACTTTCCTTATTAGTTTGTCCCAAAAAGATTGGCACCTTTCTATATTTAGAAATAATTTAACTTTATGAAATGATTTATAGCCACAAAAATATTTAAGATTTATTTTGGACCACACATTTCAAAAGTCTTCGTTTATTTATTAAACTCCGTGCTAAGTCAAACTATGATAATCTTTTTGGGACGGAGGGAGTATTAAGAAACTGAGTTCACTAGAATAATGAACATTGCTAAACTGAGACATGTATTCAAGGAATGATTATGACGTCTAAAGCCTTAACTGTTTCTAAGCATCTTTGAGTTTCTAGACTGAGACCCATGGGTATCAACTATGAGTCTATATAGATAAAGTTCTGAGTTCACAACATTCGAAATGAAAGTCACGAAAGAATGACGAAACTAGAGAATAGAGGTTTTGCAACTATTCATGGAACTAAGGTATAACTCTAATTCTGAGGCAAAATGAATAGTCTAAATCGTATCGTAGGGAGAATCATCAACATTCCCAAACGAATTAGCCTCACATATCTTAATTCTGGCCTTTGAGCATAATACAATGTTCGTCAACCCTTTCAACCTTAATCTATAACAATACAAGTCAAAGGCATTCAATATTAGTAAGAATCTTCATGTTTTGATCATCTAAGTATTTTATCAAATACTTGGTGGGTATGAAGCTCCACAACCCTCATCAATGATGTTTTTACACCCAACAACCCATCCTCTTTTCTCCTAGATAATTCTACAATCTCATATTGCTATAATCAGTATCATTCTTATCACCCATAAGATAAACAACACCATTTATCAATAATCAACAATCAACAACCTAAACCTATAACCGTTCATGCCTTTATATCAAACCTATCAACTCATATATCATGAACTTATAGTCTATAGTTATCAATACAAAGCTATAGTCAATTAAAGGATAAAGGTGTTACCTTTTTGACGTTCAATTCTCTTGAATTCGGAATCTAGGGTTCTTTTGTCCAAAACGAAGTCTAAATTGATTATCTACAAATTTGAAGGGTTTACCCATGTTAATAAGGTGTTGGAGAATTGAAATTAACTTAGAATCATCATTAGAACTTACCTTGGATGATGGAGGGACCTTGGAGGAAGTTGGATTCTTGAGAGCTTCCCTTTCTTGAGCAAATTTTTGAGTTTGAGGTGTAGGGAACGAAGTAGCGCTTTTAAAATGGCTTACTCGGTGCGCGGCCGTGCAGCTGGAAGACCAACCGGACAGCTGACCATGCAATAAGGGATTTAACACTGCCTCTGGTGCGCGGTCACGCACCTGAAGGTTCTTCGCACAGCTGGCCACGCAGACTGTGCAATGTCTAGTAAAATGCGCATAACTTTTTACACAGAGATCCGTTCGAATTGCTCTTTCAATGGGCTACAACTTTCATATTTAAAATTTTCTCAAATTCTCAACGTATTTTCACAAAATCGGCTGGAAGGTACACCTGCAGTAAACTTAGCCGATTCTATCGAATCTTATGTCAAGCCTCGAATCTTGGCCTGGGCGTAACACGGTACTCGGTGCCTAACTACATGTGACTGAGCGAACCCACTAGCTGGCTGAATTAATATGTGATATCAAAACATACTAAAATGCAAAAATAATACTAACATATGCTGACCTGCTAAAAAGTCAGACTGCAATATCTTATAAATGCGGAAATCTTTGAATGAGTCTAAATATGTAGCCAATAAGGCTAACACAAAATCCTACTAACATCTGATTGACTGAACTGTAGTTTATAAAGTCTTTAATGAATACTGAATGGGTTAACTGTCTACCGAGACAAAGCCCTAGTGTACCCAACTGACTAACATAATGTAAAGAATAAAGACATGATAGCACCCCGAAGGAACTGGGGCTCACCAAGCAGCTGATACGAGCAAGTCCTAGCTAGAAGAATCATCAACCTGTGAATCGTTAGGATACAGGCCCCAAGGCAATAAAAAGGGACATCAGCACATTTGAATTGTACTGGCATGTAAAGCAACTGAAATAAAGAACTGTAAGTACATGAAACTGAAACTGAAACTGATATCTAACAACTGAACTAAACATGAGAAGAAAAGATATGAATATTTCTTATTTTGAATGAAGAATCACATGCATAACTGATAATATAATTTGTGGCTTAGGGCCCAATAAATGAGCACAAATCTGTGTCCTCTGGACCAAGCAAGACGTATGCATAAACTCTGGCTTACAGATACTAGTGTTCAACATTAAGCAATTCATAATACTAATACTGAGAGATAACTGATAGCATGATAACTATTTCTGATTATGGAACTTAAGCAAATAACCTATTATACACTGACTGAGACTTATGGGATGTCAACACACAAGTCTATAATGATTACGTACTGAGTTCATGATATTCAAAATGATAACCACGAATGAATTATGAAACTATATCCTTAGAATATAGAAGTTCCACGATTATTCATGAAATTAGGGCTAAAATGTATTCTAAGTCAATTTCTGATAAGCATGAAGAACGAGGCGTAGGGAGAATCATGAATATTCCCTAACGTAGATAGTTAGCCTCACATATCTCTATATGCTCTAAAACTCGCAACTATTAGTCTGGAATTGAGAAGAATCCCAAAAGACTAAGTCTTGAATCCTTTATATGGGTTTTCTTGAAAACCATAGATTAGGAACACTGAATTCTTGTTTAATGTTCATTAATATACGTTAGAATCCACTTTGAATAGGTTGGAATTTCTTACCTTAGCGTTCTTGGTGATAGAGGAGAAGAGTAGGTCGTTTGAGGGTTTGAAGAGTATGAAAAGTGGGATTAAAACTGAACCCCACGTATTTATAGTTTCTGGTGAGGTGGCTAATGTACGGCCTCCATTTACGGCCCGTACATGGTGGGCGTATTTCGTCGTAATTTTCCAGAACTTAAGGGTTTTGGTCTGTGAGGTACGTGTTCCATAGTGCATCCCGTACTTAGTGTACGGCCTGAAGTACGGTAGTCCTTTCATGTACGTCTCGTACTTCTGTGGCCATACCTAGAATGGAAATTCCAGTGGTCTTTGATGTTCTTCCTTTGATGTACGCCCGCATATCAAACTACGGCCCGTACTTTTGACGTAGGGCATACAATTAGCGTTCTGAGCCTATTTTCCTATTTCAAAACTTCTTTCTTGGTTTCTAAGTTCCTGAATCATGAACATAGGCTAGTTTAGAGGTACTGGGTGTTACAATATCTCCCCCTTGGGATTATTCGTCCTCAAATGATAGGTAGGTAAGACAAAACTGACGGGAACATGTGGACGCTACTGTCATGAACATATGAATATCGGACTGAAAAGAATACTAAACTGAATAGTTTGCTGAACTAAATAACTACTGAGCTGACTGAATGAACACTGAACTGAGTGACTACTGAACTGACTGAATACTGGGAATATGGGAATTATATAATGACGTTTGAATGGGAAGGTAAATTACCTTCAACATTTTATGTTGACTCTTCAAAGAGATAAGATAGCTGGACTTCATGTCCTCTTCGGCTTCCGACGTAGCCTCTTCAACTTTCTGACTTCTCCATAATACCTTCATGGAGGCAACTTCTTTCGTTCTCAACTTGCAAACTTGATAATCGAGTATTGCCACCGGGACTTTTTCATAAGTCAAACTATCATTGATTGTTATGTTATCAATCGGGACAACCAACGACGGGTCTCTCATACACTTTCTCAACATGGACACATGAAATACTTGGTGCACAACAACTAAGTATTGTGGCAACGCAAGTTCATAGGCCACTTGACAAACCCTTCGTAGGATTCTATATGGCCTAATATAGCGAGGACTGAGCTTCCCCTTCTTTCCAAATCTCATAACTCCCTTCATAGGTGAAACTTTAAGGAACACCCAATCATCAACTTGAAACTCTAAGTCTCTTTGTCTCATGTTAGTGTAAGACTTCTGGCGACTCTGAGCTATTTTCAAATACTCCTGAATTAACTTGACTCTCTCTATAGCCTGGTAGACCAAATCTGGTCCTAACAACTCTGCTTCACCAACGTCAAACCACCTAATGGGTGACCTACACCTTCACCCATAAGAGCTTCAAACGGTGCCATCCCAATACTAGCATGATAATTATTATTGTAAGCAAACCTGATGAGAGGTAAGTGATCATCCCAATTACCTTTGAAATCAAGAACACACATGCTCAATATGTTCTCAAGGGTTTGGATTATCACGACCCAACCGATGAGTCGTGATGAGTGCCTGATCTCTAGTGACCAAACACCCCTATACTTGTACCTGGATTACACTGACTAACAAGGGCCCATGAATAACTCAACTGAACTATACTGACTCAAGAGAGGATAACATCATGAACTCTGTGCCATCATAATATATAAATATGCACTGGAAAGAACGGTGCAAGCCAACTAGGCCGCTACATATGTTACACAACAAAAGAATGAGAGCTGACAAGGCTACATCACGTCATCTACATACAACTATCTATAGACCTCTAATGGAACAGAAAGCTGTAGAAAGGACGGGACAGTGCCCCGCCATACCAATATATGCATATACATCTCAAAATGGCATACCAAAATTGACTGTAGCAACGAATCAAGTGGAGCGCACTGGTGTCGCTGAATGGAAGTCCTACTAAGCTGGACCGCTTGTTGATACACTCAAATTTACACTTTTAATAGCGTAAAGCGGACGATGTCAAATATAGTAACCCAACGAGGTTGGGTTAGAATCCCACAGAGAATATGGTGTGAAAAGTTTACTCAACAAGTATTATACTAATCTTGCGGTCCTGGTGTATTTCAGAAAAAGGGTTTTGTAGTTGTTTTGGTTTGTGGACTAATTTAAAGTGACTAGAAATTTAAAGTTGTAAATATATGGGTAAAAAGAACCAAGGTTGTGTTCCCGTCAGATAAAGTGTATGATCATGGGTGTCGATCTTGATATACTTCTAATGGATCGTTTGTATGGATGCACTTAACCTATATGTGAATCTGAACTATTTCCCAATAAGAAAATATTATTTCTTTCTATGCTTTTTCCAAAGATAAGAAAGTATGCATGAAGAACGGTTAATTATGCCAAGTAAATTCTTCTTAATCCTAAGTGAATTTATTAAACAAGGTTTAGAGCCTTGAGTTCTTGTTATTTGTTCTTACCTAACCCTAACTATTTTCCCAAATAAACTAAAATTTATGGCGTTAGCCAATGTTTGCAACCACTAACTATATGATGAAAATGAAGAACAAATAAACCCTAACAATCCATTATGTGTATATCATTCATGATCCCCAATCACAACACACCCATCCTTGGGTTCACAACCTTAGTAAAGGTGTTTAGCTACTCATGGCAACAAAAAAAAAACAATAAAAGATTGAAGATTGCATGATTAAATTTTGTATTGAACTTACGAATAAAACTTGAAAGTAATGAATGTAATTTGTCTGGAAAGTCTTCAAAAGCAATAACAACTCAAAAGTAATTACTATAAGTCTAAAACTCCAGATGTCCGAAAAACAAAACCTAAACAGGTATTTATACAAGTTAAACTCAGAATAATCGATCCCAGTCCTTTTCCAGCTCGGTTTGCACTTTGAGGGGTCGTCGTTGCACTTCAACTGTCGTCGACATGTTCGACGACCATAACGACGATCTAATGACATATTTTTACTCTGCAAGAATTCCATCGTCGAAGCACTTCGACGGACCGTTGATCATGTCGATGGTGCAAGTCGACGATCTGATGAGTTTGTCACTTTGGAGGAACTTGAATGACGAGGCAACTCGACGGACCATCGAGCATGTTGACGGTCCGTTCTTAATGCTTATCAGAACAGATCACTTATTTTCCTCGATTTTCGCTTTCCGAGCATTCTAACTTCGAAATACCTGCACAATACACAAAACACATCAAACTAACACAAACTTGCTCGAAAACAAGTAAAACTTAGAGTTAGAAAGAATTAGATGTTTCATAATTTCACGGCACATCAACACCCCCAACTTAAAAGTCTTTACTTTTCCTCAAGCAAGTCAACTAATAGACTAAATCTGCAAATGTCTCGATATTACAAAGTAAAACTGTCTATAGTGGTTGTGGCAATTAACTTCCGGCATATCATGTGTATCACAATGACTCTCCCCCAATAAAGACAAAACCAATCAAGGACTCGTTGCAACTAACAATGAGGCTTCAATTTATGACATCTAGTCATCAAAGAAATCATAGCGCACACGAATCAAGACTCACGGGAAACCAGTCAATTAACAAATTCTCATGCCCTCACAAAGACCAAAGAATGTCCCAACATATATGTACACACAGAATGGGACAAAAGACAAAGGAGAAGAGAAACACTCACACTCACAAAGAAATTCTCTAGCTAAGCATGCAAATACCATAGGCTTGCCCTTATTTTCAGTACCCTCAACTTTGGACAGTTCGACTGTGATCACACTAGGACTTTTTCAGGGTTGTAATGTAGGCTCGGGGATGGGTAGGATGTATATTTGGATAACTGTGACTCACCCTCCTTGAACACTACACCTTATTCTTTTCTTTTACCCTTTTCGCCTTTTGTTTTCTTCCCTTTTTTTTCGCTTTATTGCCTCGGTGTGGTTTTATTGCTATTCTACTTCTATATAATTTTATTTTTCTTTTTGTTTTCTGTTTTTTTTTCCTTTCTCTACACTTACCACACCGATATCTTTTAACTAGGCAATTCACTTCTACCCCACTTTAGGCTTACGCCTCATGTTCCCCTTTTTCACCTATTACCCCCAACTTAGGCTTTTAGCCTCAGTCTTATTACTTTAGTGCCAAAGAGGGACCGGGTGCAAAGAAAAGGATATTTAGAATGGGTATCGGCTTATTACGGCTAGTCAAATAATAGGTTTTAAGGCTCAAAATAATAAGGGCTATTACTCTATGGGTAGGCTTTATATTTAGGCTAAACAGGGGTTCCTAACACAAACAAGGCCTAAGATCATTTCACAGCTTCACTTATCTTCAGAATGCAGGCACGACTAATTAGGCAAGTTCTAGATTACATACACAACTAGGAATATATCTATAAAACCTCACAACACATGGCATCAGAATTGTCAACACACTAGTCTCCCCGCTATAATTTCGCACACAAGGTAACTCAATAGTCTAAATGTCACATAAAGAAGCATGCATGTCAATTAAACAACCAAGTCCAAGTTTTCTAAAATTTCGGAGGGGAGCATTTTTTTTCTCAAATCAAAACAAGACAGCCCTAAGTTAATCAAAGCACCACCACATAAGTCAACATTACTCTACTTTATCTAAACACGACCTAACATTCCAGGTTCAACAAAAAGTAAACCCCTCAGGAAAAGAACCATGGCAAAGAAAAGACGAGGGGGTCCTAAACACATATATACAATATAAACAAATCAAATACTCCTACCCCTAACTAAAAAAAATCTGTAATGTCCCCAATGCAGTAAAAGTAAAACCAGGGAGTAGGAATACCTGTGGCGCACTAGGCGCGCTGCTCATCTCGCGACTCATCGGTCTGCGAGGCATCAGGTGGTGCAACCGCACCAACAACAGTCTCTGTAGCAGCATCAGCAGCAGCATCAATAGTGGTGCCCGTAGGCACTGGCACTGGAGTAGGAAAGGATGGTGGCAATGTCTCGCCAATGGGAGCACTGCGAGGTGGCTCCCCTAGTCCCAAAAGGAACATTCTCCACGAGTGATCTCTGAATGGCCTCTGCCATTTGCTGCTCCTCTAAACTCGGACCCCTAGGGCGAGTGCTCTCTCGCACCTCCTCCTCATCACGGGCCACTCTCTTTCTCTTTCCCCGACCACCTGCTGCGGTAGGCGCAACTAACTGCACCACTGGAAGCTCCTCCTCAATCTCCTCCGCAACAGACGGTGGTGCTGCTACTAGGCTCGGATCACGAGCCTTCAACAATAAAATGTCAGCCTTAAGCTGCTCCAACTCTGCCCTCAAAGCATCAGTGGAAGTGGTCGGGCGGGCCATCTCCAATGCTGTCAATCTAATCTCAAACCCATCCAGCCGAGCTGACAGTGTCGACCTCACAGGCTCTACTGCCTCGTCCACTCTCGTTCTCACATAATCATCGAGCTGGGCCACTATGATCTTCGACTGCTGGTCCGCTGTAGCCGTCTGTTTTGCAAATTTCCTAAAGCTGTCTGTCGAGAAGGTATAAAGATCAACTCTGGCGGTACCCTGGGGCTGTGCAGCTGGGCCCGCTGGCTGTGGGGCTGGCCTCGGAGGCTGTGGAGCCTAAGTCTACGGCTCAAGAATAGCGATACCGAGTCTCAGAATCATCACCAATATCGTAGTCGGAATATCGAAACTAGTCCTGGAGCCGGTCTCGTAGGGGGGCGTATGGTGGCGTGTAGCTCCTATGTAGAGTCACCAGCGGCCTTCGGATCAATCAACTCCTGAGGTAGGGGTATCCCTCAAGTGCCACTGGGAACCCATCCGCTTCCCTTTGGCCATCATTGACGGCCTCGTTCTTTCTCTTCTCTACATAGTAAACCGATGAAGCTGTAATCCGGTGGTCGATATCATGGATAAAATACACCTGTGACCTATGAACAAGCTCTGTAATCAGGCATGGATATATCAGTGAAGTGTTGGGCTGGGAAGCCCTCAACTGGATCTCAGTACTAGCCAATGCCCCGAAATCAATCGGGTATTTGGACATCAACGTGGCTACCACAACCTGCCTGTCAGCCGTAAGAGCATTATCGGCCTGAGTGGGAAGAAGCCACAACTGCACCATGCTCCATCAAAACTTTCCCTCCATTGTCAACCATCTCTTTACTATCTGCTTGGCCAAGTTAGCATACTTGGCCCTCTTGCTCGGACGACCAACCACTGTAGCTACCCAGTCCCAGACGGACTGCTCCTTGTGTCTCAGCAACTTGTCTTCCAACTCAATTGTCTGCCTCGAGGCAGTGTAATTATCGCCAAAGTATACTCTATTATCGCCTGGGCAGATATATCAACACTCACTCCTCGGATGTCAACCTCTCTGAGCGGCTCCAACTCTCGCAGTTTCTGGCGCCTCTTTCGGACTTTCTTGATCATGGCCCCATATGTGTCACATATCTCACGAACCAAAATTGGGCAATAATTCCCAGGCAGCTCCTGCATAAATTCTAGCTGATAATAGCGAATGAGCTCTCTGGCCCTGGATAAGATCTCTAGCCCCTTAAAACTGATCCGCTGCTCTTCGTTTATGGTGCGGTTCTCATGCTGGGTGTCATCACCTTTTAATTCGATGCCATACTCATACAGCTGCCTGGCACCCTCAACAGTAAAATTATCCTCAAGCCTCTTGCTTTTAAGTTCCCGAGCCCTAGCCGCATCAGCATCAGTATCATCCTCATCATCACCAGGCTGTGAGCTCTGACGGGTCTGGGATCTAGAAGGTGTCTAAGAGGATTGAGCAGCATCCTCAGTAGACTGTGCTCGTGCGGCAGGTGAGGCATCTCCAGATGCAGCCTCTGAAACCTCCTTCTCGGATCCATCACCGGACCCAGATGTAGATGATCCCTCATCGTCAGATTGGGAGGAACTGGGTGGTGTAGGAGCCGGTACAGTGACCTGCCTATTCCAAGGAGGCACGGCAGCCCTATTCTTCCTAACAGACATAACCTTAGGCTCATCATCTTCGTCTCTAAGTGTGGGTTGGCCACTGGGCCTCCTTCGACCCGTTGTTCTTTGAGTTTTCCTCGAGCCACTCCCTCGGGTGGTTGTTAACTTAGGTGGCGCCATACCTGTAATCATCACAAACCACAATCTAGTCACTCTGTACGAGTGAAGTCTAACACAGTTAGTTTCAGAAAAAAATTATCAATTCTCTGATGTTTGAAGTCTGCAGACCGTTGTTGCACTTTGACGGACTGTCGAGCCTGTCGACGGACCGTTGAACAACTTGACGGGACCGTATTTGTACAAAGACGGTCCGTCGACCTGTCGACGGTGCTGTCATCACGTTTATGGCCCTGGCAGTAGCAACTTATCAGTTTATAGACTTTGGTTCAGTTTTGCGCTTTTAACTCCACTCAATCAGAGAACCCATATTTAATTATTATGCATATTTGGGGTTTTGGGGCTTCGGGTTACTCAGACTTCACCCTCATTTTTGACCTTTTCAACTTTTGGTAATTATCCGAGTTTTGTTTGGTGGGTATAGTGATATCAAACCAAGATTTTTAATCGAAATACCCTCCAACCCGTTGGAGTTACTCAAACTTCACTCCTCAAATTACATTCTTCAACAAATTTCCTCTTTTACGGACCATTGGCGGGCATAATGAACCAACATGTTGATCAAAATGCCCGCCGACTCAATGGGGGCACGATATTCTCGTCCCCACGAGTCCTACTAACAGCAGTCATACCAAATTCCTTTCCCCCAACCACAATTTCACAAATTTGCAAGTTTAAGCATGGATTTCATTCAACAAATACAAACCCTAAGTCATAATTTCTACCCTTAGCATTTAACATCACAAATATCACACAATTATTCAAGTTAAAACTCCCCCAACCTATTTTATTACAATCAAAGACAGCCTAGGTCCCATAATCCAACTTTGCAATTAATTTAGGAACCCTAGGAATCTTCTTTAGCAATTTTCGAACACATAACAATACTAAAACCAAGAGAAGGCCGAAAATCATGCAGCATATCTGATGTAGAAAGAAACTTGAAGAACACTTGACTAAAAATTGAAGAAAACTTAGAAAAGAACAGAGAAACTAGGGCAGAGGGTTTTGATTCCAGTGGATATGAACTTTTAGGGTTAGGTATTGTAATGGATGTGATTTATGGAAGAAATTATGGGGATTTATGGAGGGAGTTATGGGGAAGTGAAGAGTTTGAGGGAGAGTGTTATACGGAGTGCGTGTGAAATATTAAACCTCTGCCCGTTACTTCTTTTAAATCGCGACTGTTCAGCACCGACTTTTTTTTTGAATTTTTTGGGCGAGTCGTCGACATGCCGACGACTCATAAAAGTGTACTTACGACCAAAAAAATATTAACAGGGTGCTGACCTATTGATGAGCACTTCAACGACATCGTCGAACATGTTGACGGTCCGTCAAAATGCTCGTTGACTTACTTACCTGCAAAGTAGCAGTTGCTAACTCTCAGAAGTCCAGCTCTGCATACCGTCCTTGTACATTGACGGTCCGTCGACATGTCGACGGCCCGTCTTTGTGCTCTGGTGTTACTTTGTTGGTTTCTCGAGTTTCAGTTCCTGCGCACTCAACACTTGTTAAAAAAAAAACTAACAACCTAAAAATAAAATAAAAAACAAGCCGACAAAAATTTAAACTTGGGTTGCCTCCCAATAAGCGCTTGATTTATCATCGCAGCATGACGGTGTTACTAATTTACTTTTGCTCAGGACTCGTCGAGTCATCATTCGTTCCCAAGTGCTTCAACCGATATCGATCAACAATTCTATCCCCTGAAATCAAACCATGGTAGTGCTTCACCCTCTGCCCGTTCACCTTAAATGTCCGAGTTCCATCTTCGGACTTCAATTCAATAGCTCCATGGGGTGAGACACTTACCACTTCAAAGGGACCTGACCACCGTGATTTCAATTTGTCCGGTAGCAGTTTCAATCTAGAATTAAACAGCAGGATAGGGTCACCCTTGTAGAATTCCCGCTTCAGGATCTTCTTGTCATGATACTGCTTCATCCTCTCTTTGTATAACGCTGCACTTTCATAGGCCTGATAGCGAAACTCATCCATCTCATTGAGTTGAAACAACCTGAGTTTGGTCGCTTCTTCCCAATTCATGTTCAATTTCTTCAAGGCCCACATGGCCTTATGTTCAAGTTCAACTGGTAGGTGGCATGCTTTACCAAAAACTAGCTTGAAAGGCGAAGTCCCAATCGGAGTCTTGAAGTTAGTCCGGTAAGCCCATAGAGCATCATCGAGCTTACGAGCCCAATCAGTTCTATTCGCATTCACCGTTTTTGCTAAAATACTCTTTATCTCCCGATTAGAGACTTTAACTTGCCCACTTGTCTAAGGATGATAAGGGGTTGCAACCCTATGCTTGACTCCATACTTCTCCATCAATCCCGCAAAGGCTCTATTGCAAAAGTCAGAACCACCATCACTGATTATCGCCCTTGGGGTACCAAAACGAGTAAATATGTTCTTTTTCAAGAACCCCATGACACTCTTGGCTTCGTTATTAGGTAAAGACACCGCTTTTACCCATTTAGAAACATAGTCAATAGCTACCAGATATATTTCATGCCATAAGAGCTTACAAAGGGACCCATAAAATCAATTCCCCAAATATCGAACACTTCAACTTCCATTACGAAGTTCATAGGAATCTCTTGTGTTATATCTCGTATTTCGTACGTCGGAATAATCAGAGTCAACCTTGATAAGTTAAGGACAAGACCATTCCGAGATATGAAGTAGAGACTTTTGTTGTCTTAAAAGCATAAGTTGTGTATGATTTTAATGGTATGAAAATGTTAAGGAAACATTGGAGTCAAATTCCATTTTTAGTAAGTGTGCTATTTTTAGAAAGTGAAAAATTCAAAAAAAGAAAAAAAAAGAAAGAAGAAAATAAAGCACCATGTGGCCGGCCACCTTGGTGTGGGCCATGGACACATGGATGGTGAATACTTGAGGTTAAATAGATGACTTAGTCATCTTATTTCCACACTTCAACACTTAAGAGTTTTCAAGAAAAATCAAGAAACTTTGGAGAGGAGAAAAAGAAGGGGAATTCGGCCAACCCCTTAAAATTCAAGACCAATTTTAAGCCATCAAAAAAATTCGTTTCTTCAAGCAAACCTACTAATTCAAGGGTGCTCGTTAACGTGGAAGTGTTGTTGGAAGCGTTAGATTGCTCGTTTTCTCTATCTACCACTTTAGGCAAGTTGTGGAGTTGAAGAAGAAAGGTGAGTTTAATCTTGTTTTCATGTGTTATAGATGGTTTATATGTGTTGTTGTATGCTAAAATGGAAGAAATTCATGATAGAAATTATGTTGAAGTTGAGGCCGTGTAAGTGGTGTTTGGCCGTGCATGGGTGTGTTGAGTTAGAAGTGATGAATTAATTCTAATTAGCATGTTTTGATTGTTGTAGTGTGAAGAAAAGAATGAAAATCATCCTTTTGTGTGTGTATGATGGTGGCCGAATAGGTCCCCTCTTTGTGTGTTGAGAATGAACAAATTGTCGTTGGCGTTTTAGTTGTCGTCATTATGGATTTCATGATGAAAAATGCAAGTTTAATGATTCAAAATGATGTTGTGTTGGTTATGGGTTGATTTGGAAGTTAATGCGGATTTTATGTAATTTTTGTAGTTATGGAAGTGACATTGTTAATGTGTGGATTTATTGGTGTAATTCATGAACTCAAAAAAAAAAAAAAAAGAGATGTGGATTATGTTGTTCTTGGGTTTGGGGAGGAATTCGGGTGAGTTGGAGTATTGTTTGGGTTGGTTGGAAAATTGTGTGAATTTTTTAAAGCGTTCTTGAATATTGTATAAATGGTTTTGGATTAGTAATCGATTATATAAACGTTGACGTTGGTGAATGTAAGTAGTGGTTGAATGTTATTGGAATGTTATGAATATTGTTGGAATTATGTAAAAGAGTTACTAATGTTAAAAATGCATTTTGAATTGATTATTAATGTTGCTAGTTTGGTTGTTGGTGTTGTTGTTATTGAATTTGGCCGAGTTGAAATCTCGGGGTTGGTGTATTCTGAGGGGAGATCTTTGCCGCCGAAATTTCTGTAGAATTTGATGTTCGTTTGGAATTGAATTCCTAAATGTCTTCAACTAATGTTCGATATCTATTGACATTATGTAGACCTTGGAGAGCCGAGACTTGAGTTGGATTAGCTTAGGGAGCGACCGAGGTATGTAAAGCTCACCCTTTCTTTCTTTGGCATGTCTTAGATGTAAGGGAAATATCCTACGAGCCTCGGGTAATTCTATTCTTGCGATCCGAGCGTGTTCACGACCTTTTATTCGCTTCTTAGTATTACATTCATAATGTAGTCATGTTATGTCCCTTGTGTCCTTTGTATGATTAAATTGCAAGTGTTACCTAAAGAAGTTGATCTTAAAAAGGATCCCGAAACTACGAACGACCATAACTTTCACAGAAGGGCTCGGATCGCCTCGATATGCTCGTAGGAAGTTCTGTAGCGTATGATGACCCTAGCTTCCATAGGCGGGCTCGGATCGATTTGATACTTGTTCGTGGGCCCCGAGACATTTCCTTGTATAGTACTAAAGGTTGTTGGAAAGAACCTAATATGCTTTGTATTCCGACCCCCGAGTATGACTATTTATTACTTGTCAAGTTTAAAATAAGGATTGTTATGTATATGTTTTCGACACGTGGTTATGATTTCTAAAGTCTGGTTTGACATGTTCCGAGTAATGTCCAAAAGCTATTTGATATAACTAATGTCCGGACTTTCAAATGACGCTTCGATTTGATTACTTCATCGAGTCTATGGAATGATTTATGTGCATATAGTTTCTCACTACTCTGCTCGTGCAAGCTCAATATGTCATTCACCGAGTCCCGGGCCGGGTACGTATTCGTGCACAGTCTCATTGCATTATTCACCGAGTCCCTCACTAGAGGGCCGGGTACTCTATATATATACATATATATGATGATATGATAATGTGATGACATGGGGATGGCGGCCAGGATGGCATTTGATGATCCTATTCACCGAGTCCCTCACTAGAGGGCCGGGTACGGCATATGCATATGATTACGTGATTACTATACATGATGTTTATATGGTTTTATTTACCGAGTCCCTCACTGGAGGGCCGGGTACGCTATATGTACATAATGATTTGAGGATATGATATGGACATGCATGATATATGATTCACAGGCAAGTTTTGATTTTCTGATTACTATACTTATTTCGATATATTCCAGTTCGGTTATGGTTCTATTTATTGTATTCCGTGCTTTACATGCTCAGTACATATTCCGTACTGACCCCCTTTCTTCGGGGGCTGCGTTTCATGCCGCGCAGGTACAGCTACTCGTTTGGGTGAGCCGCCAGCTTAGGATCCCTACTCAGCTATTTTGGAGAGCTCCCTTGTCCGGAGCCCAGATTTTGGTACAGACTCTTTTGTTACATGTGTATATATTTATTCAGGGTACGGCGGGGCCCTGTCCCGTCATATGGTTCTGTTATTACTGTTAGAGGCCTGTAGACATGAACGTGGGTTATGGGTAGCACTGTTCAGTTGTACTTGTGTTCTGTATATCCTCCGGTTATTTGTATGACTTATGTATATATGCGTGCGCGGTGTCGTGCCTTTCTGTATGTATAAGTTCCTAATTTGCTTGCTATGATCTGAGTATTATTGATAGGTGGGTACGAGTGCCCAGCTCGAGCACTAGTTACGGCCTATGGGGCTGGGTCGTGACATCTTGCCTCCTGCCAATATTCCCCTGCCATTGGCATTGATCGCAAGACCGCACTATCAAATTAGCATCATGAAAGAGAGTAGGCCAATAATAACCACATTTGAGAACCTTTGCAGCAGTCGTCATACCACTATGATGTTTCCCAACTGGAGAGTCATGGCAAGCCTTCGAAATCTCCAATACCTCACTTTCTGGGACACAACGTCGCATAATGTTATCGATGCAAGTTTTGAATAAGTATGGTTCATCCCAATAGTACTGATGAACATCCCGCAAAAACTTCTTTTTCTGATAAGATTTGATCTCGTCAGGAATGATACCAGTCACTAAGTAATTGGCAAAATTCGCATACCAGGGTGCCACTTGCATAGAAACCTCCAAAACTTGCTCATCTGGAAACGCATCTTCAATATCAAGTTCTTCTGCTGGCACCCCAGTTTCCTCAAGCCTAGAGAGATGATCTGCGACTTGATTTTTAAATCCCTTTCGATCTTTTACCTCGAAATCAAACTCTTGTAACAAAAGGACCCAACGAATCAGTCGCAGCTTAGCTTCCTTCTTTGCCATCAAATACTTCAACGCAGCATGGTCAGTGTACACCACAACCTTTGACCCCAGCAAATAGGACCGAAACTTCTCAAAAGCATATACTATTGCAAGCAGTTCTTGCTCAGTCACCGTGTAGTTCATCTGCACCACATTAAGTGTCCTACTAGCATAGTAGATCGGGTGCATAATTTTATTGTGCCTCTGACCAAGCATAGCACCTATCGCGAAACCACTAGCATCACACATCAACTCAAAAGGCAAGGACCAATCAGGAGTAACAATAACAGGAGCAGTAGTGAGGCGCTCCTTTAATTCATCAAACGCCTTTCAGCACTTGTCATCAAACACAAACTGAGCCTCTTTTTCAAGAAGCTTGCACATTGAGTTAGCAATCTTGGAGAAATCTTTGATGAAGCACCTGTAGAACCCTGCATGTCCCAAGAAACTTCAGACACCTTTGACTGAGATGGGTGGAGGAAGTTTTGCAATCACATCTATCTTCGCTTGATCGACCTCAATTCCCTTTTCAAAGATTTTGTGACTGAGGATGATCCCTTCCGTCACCATAAAGTGGCACTTCTCCCAATTTGGCATGAGATTTGTCTCCTCACATCTTGTCAGCACTTGACCCAGATGGCCAAGACAATCATCAAACGAATCGCCCACAACAGAGAAATCATCCATAAATGCCTCCAAGAAGTCCTCTACCATGTCAGAAAAGATTGAGATCATGCACCTCTGAAAAGTGGCTGGTGCATTACATAACCCAAAGGGCATTCAGCTGAACGCAAATGTCCCATAAGGACAAGTAAAAGTCATCTTCTCTTAGTCTTCTAGGGTAATGTTGATCAGATTATAGCCCGAGTATCCATCTAAGAAGCAATAGTAAGACCTCCCAGCCAGCCTATCCAGCATCTGATCAATGAACGGCATGGGAAAATGGTCTTTACAACTGGCGCGATATGATAAGATTCAACCTAAGGAAACTCTAAGAATTCAAAAACAACAAAAGAAAATAAACGGAACTTGGAAAAGAAGAGATAGAAGGATAGATACTAGACCCAAAGGATAGTAAATCTATGGGAAAAATTGGGTATATCAAACCCAATTCCTCCCAATTTGATTCAACCCTAAGAACCTAAGTAATTTGAATTCAAGAAAAAGGACTCAAATGAATTCCACAAATGAGCAACCTAATATGAATTCAATCGAATTTGCAATTCAATGCACAACTAAGAAATTACACTTAGTCAATAATCAACCAAACAAACTATCTAATAACTAAATCTCTCAAAATATGAATTCTCACAATATCCAAGCTAAGTCTTCCAAATGGATGAAAACAAGCATTTATACTAATGCCTATTACACCAAAAGGCCTTAAAGTGGCACTTTTGCAAAAATACCCACATGGGTCTTCAATTGCATCCAAAGCCTCATATCTTGCAATTATGACTTCCAATTGCCATTCTAACCCCATAATTTACACGTATGACCTCCAATTGCAATATTAGCCCCATAGTTTCACTTTTAGCCATTTTGCGCTTCTAGCCACTTTGCAACTCTTCCAATGCCAACTCCCAAACGTTGTAAATCCCGCAAAGTCTTCTCTCAATCTCCTCCAAGGCATCCTTTTTCATGAACAAGGCTTGAAAATCTTGAAGTTCTCTTGCTTGACTTCAAGTGAAAGGCCTTGTGCTTGTTGGGTTCATATCATCCTCCCCTTCTTGGAGAAGATTCGTCCTCGAATCTAAGGGCATACCTATAACACAAGAGGAAAGATCACTCACATTGAAAACATTATGAACATTATACTCACTTGGCAAGTCGATCTTGTAGGTATTTTCATTGATCTTTTCAAGCACTTTGAATGGTCCATCTCCACTTGGACTCAATTTTCCTTTTCGCATTTGTGGGAACCTTTCTTTTCGGAAGTGAACCCAAACCCAATCATCGGGTTGGAAGTCCACCTTTCTTCTCCCATGATTTTGTCTCTTGGCTACCTTGGTGTTGACCTTGTCAATGCTCTACTTTACCTTGGGATGGATTTTTATCATTTCGGCCGCCCTTTGCTTTGCATCTAAACTCACAACAACATCACTAGCCAAAGGAGTTAAGGTTAAAGGAATCAAAGGATTAAAGCCATAACATACTTCAAATGAGTCATACCAATAGGGGAATGGAGGGACCGATTATAAAGCAAACTCAATCAAAGGTAAACGGTCCTCCCAAGAAGTGGTTTTTCCTCTAATCATACTTCTAAGCATACTCCCTAGTAGTCCTATTCACTACTTCGGTTTGACCATCCGTTTGAGGGTGGCAAGAAGTAGAAAACATGAGCTTGGTGCCAAGTGTACCCAAAGACTCTTCCAAAAGTGACTAAGAAACTTTGAATCCCTATCACTAACAATAGTGCGGGGAACTCCATGTAACTTAAGGACATGATTCTACAAACAAGGATGCTACATGAGATGCATCATCACATTTATGGCATGGTATAAAATGAGACATTTTTTTAGAACCTATCTACCACAACAAAAATGCTATCATGACCCCTTTTGGTTCTTGGAAGACTGACACAAAATCCATAGAAATGTCTATCCAAGGACCACTAGGAGTAGGAAGGGAGTATACATACCTTGGGGCGAGTTTTGGACTTGGCTTGCTTGCATTCCAAACATTGACCACATAGCTTTTCAACATCATGTCGCGTCTTGGGCCAATGAATTGCTCTCCCAAAATGTCAAGTGTCTTGGCACTCCAAATGGCCCATCATTCCACCCCACTATGTGCTTCCTCGACGAACAACTCTCTCCGTGAGCTCATTGGGACACAAACTCTACCGTCTTGAATAGGAACCCATCAACAAGTTGAAACCTATCAACCCTCCTCCCTTGGGTCAACTCCTTACAAATCGCCTTAAAGTCGGGATCTTGAGAATAGAATCCCTTAAGGCTTTCAAATCCCATCATTCTAGAAGTCATAGTGTTTAGCAAGACATACCTTCTAGATAATGCATCCGCCACCATATTGTCCTTCCTCTTTTTATAATGGATCACATAAGGGAAAGCTTCAATCAATTCTACCCATTTCGCATGTCTCTTGTTGAGCTTGGATTGGCTCTTCAAATGTTTCAAGGATTCGTGATCCGATCGTATCACAAACTCCTTATGCCACAAATAATGTTGCCAATGGGTCAAGACCCTCACAAGTGTATACAACTCATTGTCATAAGTAGAGTAGTTCAATGACGCCCCTTTTAGCTTTTCACTAAAGTAAGCCAATGGCTTGCCTTCTTGCATCAACACTCCACCTATGCCAACCCGGAAGCATCACGCTCAACTTCAAAAAGTTTTCTCGAAATTGGGTAATTGCAACAATGGTGACGAACTCAACATGGATTTCAATTCTTGAAACGCCTTCTCTTGCTCATCTCCCCAAACAAAAGGAACATCTTTCTTGATCAATTCGGTTAAGGGAGAGGCAATTGTACTAAACCCCTTTACAAACCTTCTATAGAAACTTGCCAACCCATGGAAACTCCTCACATCGGTTGCATTTTTAGGAGTTGGCCAAGTTCTAATAGATTCCACTTTTTCTTCATCAACCTCCACACCATTTGCACTCACCACAAAACCTAAAAACACCACTTTATCAACACAAAAAGCACATTTCTTCATGTTAGCAAACAACCTCTCATGCAACAAGACATCAAACACTTGCCTCAAATGGCCTACATGCTCCTCAATTGATTTGCTATACACAAGGATATCATCAAATAAAAAACCACAAACTTGTTGATAAAGTGTTTCAAGACATGGTTCATCAACCTCATAAATGTGCTAGGTGCATTGGTTAGTCCAAATGGCATGACAAGCCACTCATAGAGTCCAAAATTGGTTTTAAAGGCTGTTTTCCACTCATCACTGGGGCTCATTCGAATTTGGTGATAGCCACTTCTAAGATCAATCTTCGAAAACACACTTGAGCCACAAAGCTCATCCAACATATCATCAAGCCTCGGAATATGATGGCGATACTTTATCGTGA
Organism: Lycium ferocissimum; assembly: GCF_029784015.1. NCBI lineage: Eukaryota > Viridiplantae > Streptophyta > Magnoliopsida > Solanales > Solanaceae > Lycium > Lycium ferocissimum. Next base: position 24,775,699 of record NC_081343.1, read on the forward strand.
TTTTGTTGACGGCTCTACAATCAATGTACATCCTCCAAGTGCCATCTTTCTTTGGAACAAGAATCACCGGAACGGCACACGGGCTAAGACTCTCCTTCACTAGCCCCTTTTTAAGGAGCTCATCCACTTGCCTTTGCAATTCTTTTGTTTCTTCCGGATTGCTCCTATAAGCCGGTTTGTTAGGAATTTGGGAACCCGGTACAAAGTCGATTTGGTACTTAATACCTCTCAAGGGAGGTAAACCATCGGGCATCATAGAGAACAAGGCTTCATATTCTGCAAAAGAGAAGACATACTACTAGGCAAAGTGCTAGTAGCTTGGTTAGCATTTAGGAGAAGATCTTTGTTGACAAGACACACTATGAAGTGTCTCTCGTCAACCCCTTTTAAATAATTACTTGGTTTGGCCAACAAACATTTCTTGAACCCATCTTGAGATGCCCCCTCTCTATTTATGACCATTAAAGTCTCCTTCTCACCCTTCTCCTTTTCTTCCCTTTGATACTTCTCCCGAAGCTCCCTCATCACTCGATAATCCTCACTCACTTGGTAAGGGGTTAGTGGGTTAAGAATGTACTTCTTCCCCTTGACCACAAATGAGTACTTGTTAGTTCTCCCACTATGTTGGGCATCAACATCAAATTGCCAAGGTCTTCAAGTAATAGATGGCAAGCTTGCATGGGTACCACATCACACAAAATCTCATCTTGGTACTTGCCAATGCTAAATTTGATAATGGCTTGCTTGTTGACCCTCATTTCACCACATTCAGTAAACCATTGGAGTTTGTAAGGATTAGTGTGCTTGCGGGTGGGGAATTTCATACTTTCAACTAAAAATTGGCTAACGGCATTCGTACAACTTCCACCATCAATGATTAAGGAGCACACCTTATCCATAATTTTGCATCGTGCATGAAATAAATTCTCCCTTTGGTCGCTTTCCTGGCCCTAGAGCCAGGCTCTTCTTAGCCCATGATAGCATGATTCAAGGCTTCTTCATACCTTATCTCAACCTCTTCATCGGAATCAACCTCACACTCACTTATTTCTCCCTCTTCTTCATGACCATCCCGCCCTCGTATGTTCATCATCGGTTCGATACCCATCCCTCACTATTGTGATAGTCCTCCGGTTGGGACACTCACTCGCAATGTCCCCTCTCCCTTGGCACTTAAAGCATTGGATGGTAGAAGGTCGGTTATAGTTGGTGTTAGAATTGTTACCTCCTTTAGCCTTGTCATCCCCTTTGGCTTTGTAATCGAATTTGGCTTGAGGTACTTGAGTGTTGCTCTTGGGCTTATCCCAAGTGGAAGTTTTCCACTTTTCCTTGCCTTTGTTCCAAGTTGAAGTCGATTTGCTTTTGTCCTTATAGGACCTCTCTTCTTTTAGATCCGCCTCAACCTTGGATGCGTCATGGAAGGCCTCTTCAAGACTATTATAGGTTTTGAGCCTCATCGGTTTAGAGATGTCTCGATTCAAGTTGGCTACAAACCTTATAATAGTGTACTATTCATGCTCTTCTATCTTGGACTTCATCCGCAAGTCCTCAAACTCATCAAAGTATGCTTCCACATTTTCAACCCTTTCTTCAACATGTACAACCTTTTGAGTGCATCTTGGTGGTATGTGGGTGGAAGCCACCTAGTCTCCATGAGCTCAATCAAGTCGTTCCAAGTTGGAAGATCATAGATGTGTTGTTGATCCCTTTGTAACTTCTTGGATTCCCACCAAGTAGAAGTGTATCCCTCAAATTGAGTGAGGGCATACTTTGCCTTTAAGGCCTCAGACACCTTGTTCGTGAGGAAGATGCGCTCATTTTGCAATTTCCATTCAAGGAATTCTTCCGGATTGCTACCCCCTTGGAACGTAGGGAGGTTCACCTTGATGGTGTTCAAATTTCGCTCATTATCTTTCTATCTTCCTCGGTCTTCATAACCTTGGGCCCTCTCTAGGTCTACATGACCTTGGAATCTAGGGTCATGGATCGGAAACCTCTCAAAACCTCCTCTTCCTCCCCTTCCCCGGTGATTCATTCCTCCACGCCTCCCTCCTTGTCGGTTATCATCCCACCACCGACCTTGTGGATATTCATCATACTCCTCTTCATTCATGGGGTATTGGTAGGGGCGTTGGTATTGGTTTTGGTTAGGAAAGGGATCTTGTGTTTGGACTTGGGGTGGAGCTTAGGGTGTTTGTTGTAAGATTACTTGAGGGATTGCCTCATTCGGGTTGTGTTGGTAAACATGGGGATAGGTTTGTCGATTGGTGTTTTGGAAAGTGGAGTTTTGGGATTGAAGGTTGGTTGTTTGGGGTAGTGGAGCTCTTTGGGTGGAGGTGGTTGTGGTGTTGGGATTGCACAAGGCATGGGCTTGTCCCGGGGTAATGGTTGGTGTAGTGTCTTGTGTTTTATCCCCATCACCTTCATTCGAGAAGGGAGTGCCCATTCTACTCGAACTCTCCATTTGAACTTTCTCAATACTCACCATCCATTCATCCATATCCTTCAACTTCCCATTCATTTCTCCTCTCATCTTTTCCATACCCGCTTGCATGCCCGAGATTTGATTCATGATCATAGCCAATGAACTTGCTATGGATGACATATCTACTACCTCTTGCATTCTATCACCTTGATTAGACATGATGACCTGCAAAACTAGCAAACATGATTAGTAATAAAAGCCTCACTTCACTCGTATTGAACTCTCAACCTTACCACACTCCGTGCTCTTTCGAAGTTGTTGATGAATCGCTCACCCAACTAAATTCACACGTTGCTTATCCTTTGTGATAGAATGGATTTTTGTTTAGATGAATGACGGACGACTCAAAGCAAATCGGACGAGAGCCAATAAAGTTTCAATGAGATAAAACGAAGAAAAGCTTGAAAGAAATTAGCACGAAAGAAATATGGACACAAGAACTAGTAGACACAAGTAGGAACAACTACCAATTGGCTACTAGTTGAGAAACACAAGAAAATGGAATGCTAAAACGGAAAATAAATAAAATTTCGGGCTCGGGTAGGTGATAACTTGAAAACGGGGTCTTGAAGCCTCAATTAAGCCAATGTATCAATTTGAAATAACGAAATTTTTTAAAATTCTATACTTTTTTTTTTTTTTTGGTTCCCTACCTAAGGAATAGGGATCACTTACAATCAAGGCTGAAAATTTTTTTGATGTGAGAACAAAAATTGAGGCTTGGGAAATCAAAGAAATAAGATGAAATTTACTCGTACCCGGAAAATTATACGGCTGGGACTCAGGTTTTTATACGGTCCGTATAAATTTTGACGGACCGCATAAGTAGATCGCCAAAAATCCTGGAAATGTTGTACTTTCTGCGGTGGACTTTTGACGCTCCGTAGGAAATTATGCGGACCATATAATTATACCGTCAACGCGTCACAGTAAGCAAATTTTCTGGATTGATTTTGACGCTGAGATTTGACGGTCCGTAGAAAATTTTACGACCGCACAATTGTACCGTCAACGCGTCACAGTAAGCAACTTTGTTGGCTGGATTTTGACGTTGAAATTTTGACGGCCCGTAGGATTCTATACGGTCCGTACAATGGACCGTATAACAGTTCCCCTGATGACGTCTCGTATTCGAATTTCTTGGATCTTGGGTCGGATCTCTGACTTTATTGACTTCCTTGGGCCCACAAAAACCTAGTAATTACCATTTTGGGTCATTTTAACACCTTTTGCATTTGGACTTGGAAAATTTTAGATCAAACCTTCCTTTTTGGTCTTCCCCAAGATGAATATATGAATGTCCTCAAAGAACATGAAGAACATTCAAAATTCCAAGTACCTTAATTCCAACTCGTTTTTCCTCCAACTTTTCGGATATAGGTTCCTCTTTGATAGGAGAACAAAGCCCAATACCTATTGAAGTCAATTTCAATCCAAATCAACAAGACCCACTTTGAGTTCTTTAAGCTTTGTTGAACCTCTAATGGTGGAAACTTTAATCCTTACCCAAATGACTTCAAATTTCGTTTCAAGATGTTTTCCACCACAACGAACTCAAATCTACCTTCAAAAACACTCAAATCCAACAACAATTGTAATTTTCGAATTTTTTTTTGATTTTCAGATTTTTTTTTTTTTGATTTTCGAATTGGAGCCTAGGATTAGAAATTGTAGGAACAAATTCTTAGCCTATGCTCTGATACCAAATGATAAGATTCAACCTAAAGAAACTCTAAGAATTCAAAAATAACAAAAGAAAACAAAAGGAACTTGGAAAATTGGAAAAGAAGAGATAGAAGGATAGATACTAGACGCAAAAGATAGTAAATCTATGGGCAAAATTGGGTATATCAAACCCAATCCCTCCCAATTTGATTCAACCCTAAGAACCTAAGTAATTTGAATTCAAGAAAAAGGACTCAAATGAATTCCACAAATGAGCAACCTAATATGAATTCAATCGAACTTGCAATTCAATGCACAACTAAGAAATTACACTTAGTCAATAATCAACCAAACAAACTATCTAATAACTAAATCTCTCAAAATATGAATTCTCACAATATCCAAGCTAAGTCTTCCAAATGGATGAAAACAAGTATTTATACTAATGCCTATTACACCAAAAAGGCCACTAAAGTGGCTCTTTTGCAAAAATACCACATGGGTCTTCAATTGCATCCAAAGCCTCATATCTTGCAATTATGACCTCCATTGCCATTCTAACCCCATAATTTACAAGTATGACCTCCAATTGCAATCTTAGTCCATAGTTGCACTTTTAGCCATTTTGCGCTTCTAGCCACTTTAACTCTTCCAATGCCAACTCCCAAAACGTTGTAAATCCAAAGTTTTCTCCCCAATCTCCTCCAAGGCATCCTTTTTCATGAACAAGGCTTGCAACTCTTGAAGTTCTCTTGCTTGACTTCGAGTGAAAGGCCTTGTGCTTGTTGGGTTCATATCACAGTATTCAGCTTCCTATAGTCCATGCAAACACGCCATCCAGTGACTGTTCGAGTGGGAATTAGCTCATTCTTTGTATTAGGCACCACAGTCATACCTCATTTCTTTGGTACACATTGAACAAGACTCACCCACTTGCTGTCTGCAATCGGATACACTACCCCAGCATCTAACCAATTTATGATCTCCTTTTTGATGACCTTTTGCATGTTACGGTTTAATCTCCGCTGATGTTCAACACTCGGCTTCTTTGTCATAGCTGAATTTTATGCTCACAAATACCAGAAGGAATACCCCGAATGTCTGTTATGGTCCAACTAATAGCACGTCAGTACTCGCGCAAAAGCTCCACTAACCGCTCAATCTATTTCTAAGTCAGTAATACTGAAATGATCACTGGCAATGTCTTGTTCAGACCAAGGAACTCATACCTCAAGTCTGATGGGAGCTGCTTAAGCTCAAGCTTTGGTGGCTCAACAATAGAAGGCTTAGCTGGTGGAGTACTATTTGCAAGGTTAAGATCAAGCTTTCTTGGGTGGTAAGTGTAGGAACCCAGACCCTCAAGCGCATTTATAGTTTTCACGTAGCCCTCCATATCATAAGCATCAAAGTTCATCAGAACCGCAGCAAGAGCTTCTCCCAGACTTTTTTCTTCCATTTTATGTTCGACAGCATCATCAATCCCATTAAATGAATCAATAATCGGGATACTCTCATAAGCGCTTGGCAACTTCATCCCCTTACTTGCTTGGAAAGTAACTTCTTCATCATTCACTCGAAACTTAATTTTATTCTTTGGAGTCCGTAAGCGCTCCTGCACCGGTAGCGAACGGTCTTCCCAGGATGATGGGAATATCTCTATCCACCGCACAATCCAGAATAACGAGATCAGCGGGCAACATGAACTTACCCACTTGCACCAACATATCATCTATAACCCCAACTAGCTTCTTGATAGATTTGCCTGCCATCTGTAATCGCATAAAAGTCGGTCTAGGAGTCCCCAATCCAGATTATTTGAAAATAGCAAGGGGGCATCAAGTTGATACTTGCCCCATTATCACACAGAGCACGGGCGAATGCATAAAGCCTAATATTGCAATGGTAAACGCCCACGGATCTCCTTCTTCCTCGAAATGTGGTGGAAGCAATAATCGAACTCACACGTGTCACACCCTAACTTGATAGGGTGTGATGGGCACCCGACCCTTACTTAGGGCCGAGCGAACCCGCTGACTCTCGTGATACTCATAACCATACTGGGCCCGCAAGACATGACATAAGTACATAATGAAAATTTTCAGAAACAAACATGCCTTTCATCTTTATCAAATCGAATAAAACTAGTACCGTATGAGACCTGTAAACATATGAAGTTCGTAACATGATGCATAATGATACATCGGCTTAAATAGCCGTTTACCAACTGACATCTTATATACACGACACTGTCTGCAAAGTCTCTAACATAACTCCAGATATCATAACATGAGCACTCTGACTCGGTAGCACTCCGGGAGGAAATGGAGCTTGCCAATCCAGCTGGAACACCCTCTACTAACATCTTCTACTCATACGGGGTGTACACGTGGCATGGCATGGCCCCGAAGAAAGGGGTCGATGCGGAATATGTGCGAGAATGTAAAGCGTATAGTACGGTAGCAAGATCGTGCGGGAAATAAGGAGTACAGAAGATCGTAAGACTTGCCTTTGAAACATAAATCATGCATATACATATGTCGTGTTATATCCCGCCTTTTTGCATAATCAGAAAATTCGAAATAATTGTGATTTATGAGAAAGGAGGCCATGTTTGAATTTTTCTTGGTAGGTGTGTGGCGGATATGGAAGCTTGAATGCGGAAACAATGGAGAAGGGCTAAGGGCAAATTTGGAATTTTGAAAATTTGTTTCGGAAATTGTAAAATAAGATTTTAGCCAATTGGGCTCCAAGAAATAAAATGAAAATGGAAGCCCAAGGAGGGAGGCCCAACCGGCCATGAGGCTAGCCCAAGTCCATGGAAAATTAATTCCATGTGACAAATTATTAAGGGGCTTATTATATATATATATCCATGTGTGTGTCTAGAATTTTCAAGAGAAATCAAACAAATCAAGAAAACACAAAAGAAAGGCCATTCGGCCGTGGAGAAAGAAGAGAGAAAAGAAAGAAGAAAAAAAAAATTCTTGGAGCTTGGGTTTTGATTCAAAAATTTGGTTCTTCTTGAATTCATACTAAGTTCAAGGTGTTCTTCAAGTTGGTATAATTTTCAAGGCAAAAAAGTGCTTCCTTTGGCAAGTGGAAAGAAGTTGGAAAGGTAAGGATTCTATGTTCTCTTATGTTATGGAAGCTTTGTGAATGTTAGAATAAGTGAAATTGCATGGAAATCATGGATATTGTGATTGTGTGTGTGTAAGCCGTGTGGTATGTGTTGTGTTGTGGCCGTGTATGTGCATGGTTGTGTATGGAAGATGTGTGGAATTTTATGTTGTATTCTAGTTGTGGTTATGATGGAAATTCATGTTGGAAATGAAAGTTGAAGGAATTTGATGGAAGTTGGAAACATAGGTGTGGCCGTGTGGTATGGGAGGGAAAATAAAAAGTGAATTAATTTTGTTTGATGTGCTAATTGTGTTGTTATGATCTTAGTGACGCAAATAAGGGCCTAGTGACTCGAATTGGCATTGAAGTTGCTTGTATGTCATTATGGGAATTTATGTGAATTTTGTATGATTTTTATATAATGATGGAAGAAAGGTTCTAAATGTGAATTATGGTTGTTGTTAATAATTAGTAAGGGAGAAAATGTGATTTGGAGACTTTGTTGTGTTTGTAGAAGGTTTGGATGGAATAAGGAATTGATGGAATACTTGAATTCGTGAATAATGTATGGAATGCTAATGGAATGTATTTGTATAATCTTGCATTAGTTAATGAATATAGAAATGTTGATATTAGTTGTTAGTGTGAAGTTGGATGGAAGTTGTTGAGTTATGTAGAAAGGAGACTATTTATGTTATAATGTAGTTTGTGTGGATTGTTGATGTTGTTGGTGTTGTTATTGGGTTGTTGTTGGTTGTTTTGAGTCGAGTTGAATCTCGGGGGTGTCATATCTATAGGGGAGGTGCTGCTGAAATTTCGGTAGCCAAATACTTAACCAAAGTTGAAATATTAACTTGCATGAATAGTAACTGGTAAAGATGACCATTTGCAGTTTTTGGACGAAACGGGAATTGAAATTTGAGGAGCGTAAGGCGCAGTTCAGGTATGTAAAGCCTTGCCCTTTTATTCTTTGGCATGTTAACCGAGTCTAACGGCTTGCCGAGCCTCGATGACACTTCACTCTCTCACAATTTGAGATTGACATTAGCGAAAATTCTTTAGTAAGATTGAACCAATTCCTCCTAAAATGACCTATAAGTATGCAACTTCCATAAATGGAGTCGCAACACCCTAAAATGATTATGGACGGCTCCCTCAGGTTTATTATCCATAAATTACATACTTTTTCTATGGTTGGGTCCGAGGTGGGCCCACAAAACCCTGATACTCCCGGTATGACTCAAATTGATCTATTTCTGTCCGTTCTTCATAGGTAACTCTTAATTATGTTTCCGTCCGCTAACTAATGAGTATTATGATTATCTTTTGTCTTTACGAACCGAACATTATTCGACATCCGTAACGACTCCGGGACATTACGTTCCGATATAATCCGACTATTCTCGATGCGGACCGCTTTCCGAACTATTTCGCTTTTAATTAAGTACGTATGTCGGTCCGTATGTATATGGTTTCTCATTTGTCCGTCGTGGGATGCCTCAACGCTTCCTTCACCGCGCCGGGCCGGGTTCCGTGGATTCGTGCAACTTCCCGACCGCATTGTTCACCGCGTCCCTCGGATTGTGCGGGCCGGGATACATCCGTATCCGATATGATCTGATTATGATCCGATTATGTGATATTACGGAGATGGCGGCGGGATGGCATTTGATCGATTTGTACGTCCACCGCGTCCGTACTACGAGGGCCGGGTTCGTACGCGTCCTTACTAAAGGGTCGGGATCGTACGTATGTGATTTGGGATGATATACGATATGTACGTACGCATATGATTATGACTGCGCGCGATTACGTCCGTACGCTCTCGTAAGTCCGTACATTTCGCCATGATTCCGTACGCATGCCCCTTTGAGGGGTCCGACTCCGCCACGAATCTCCGGGCTCGTCCGCTCTATTATTTATTTATTTTGTACTTTACGATTTTACATGTACGATTCTCGTTATTATAATTATGTATGTTATGTTCTGCTTTACATACTCGGTACATCTTCGTGCGACCCCCGCTCTTCGGGGCCGTGTTACATGCCCACGCGTACGGACGCACCGCGTGATCCGCGCCCGGTATAGGACATGTGCGATGCACGTTGAAGAGCTCCCTTTGATCGAGGGCCGATACTTTTGGTATATATATCTTCTGTTATTCATATGCCTCGTATATATGACTATTTGGGGTACGGCGGGGCCGTCCGGGTCTTCGGTCTCATTCCGTATGTTAGAGGTCCACGTACATGTTTGTGGGGTGTGGGTTCGTTCGGGTAGGTACGTGTGATATGCGACTTTGTCTGATATAATAGCCCCAACGGCACGTACGGTTTCGTATTTATATATATATATATATATATATTTGTGCGGACGCACCTTCGTCGTATGTGGATTTGTGTATGTTAAGCGGATTGGCTATTCGGTATGTCGGATACTCCGTTAGGTAGGTACGTATAGGTGTCCAAGTAGGACACCGATCCACGGCCCAGGGGTTGGATCGTGACAAAAGTGGTATCGAGCGGTCGGTTCTCGGAATGTCTGCTTGGGCCGTGTCTAGTAGAGTCTTGTTTATCGGTGTGTTGGGCCCCGCGTCTATAAACGAGGAGGCTACAGACATCTAGGATGTTATGTTACCCTTTCTTGGAATCTTAGATCGTGCGATAGAGCCATACTGTAGGATGGGTCCTTCCAGACGAATTGTTGTGTCTACGGCAAGGCTCGAAAAGAGCGATAGTGTCGCATTTTGGGAAAATTATTTCGACCCCTCTCCTTGCGGTGATTGTAGGTTGATAAAGATGAAGAGAGCGGTTTCGATGTGGGGGGGACGGGGGTGCCAAGAAGGCCCCCGAAGGATGTCACCGGGGCCGAGTAGGCGAGCCACGAGTTATTCGATTGAGAAAGATCCTTCGGAGGATCCTACGGAGGACAGTTACGATACGGACCCGTCGGAGGACCCAGCTACGATTCCTCCAGAGTCTGGAGCCGAGGATTCCGCGGAGGGTGGCTATGATACCGATCTCTCGGAGGATCCGGCGATGACCCCTCCAGAGTTTCTTACCTCCGCGGAGGAGGATAGTTATGAGACAGACCCATCGGAGCATTCCTCTGGGACGACGGAGGAGGAGATTTTCAAGTATGCGCCAGCTGCTCCTGTGAGGGAGAACCCTGATAGCCCGGCCACCTCGGAGAGTGCTATGGATTTTTCCGGTTCTTTGTCCCCTGTGAACCGGGATTTGTCTGATCATCCATACCCCTCCGATTCGGATGTGGGTGATAGCGGAGACCCGATAGGTAGGGAGCAGACAGACGAGGATGATGGTGGACACACCTCGCACGGCAGCTCCCGTGTCAGACCCGAAATTGATTATTTTATAAGTATATGAGCTTTCTAGAATTTCCTATGTGTGTACGATTTCTGTAAAATATTATCCGGTGACAGTAAGGGCGACTGAGATGTCCTCGCCATAAGTATAAATCTAGAAACCCCGGGTGGTGGATGATTATGAGTACAAGTGGAAGTAGATATTGAAGAATCCTGAAGGGCAATATGGTAATTGTGTAGTTTGGACCGGGGTGGGACCCGCTACGAAAATTTCTGAAAAATTTATTAAGGTGCTAAACGGCTCTGAATCATGTGGCAAAGATTGTGTGAGGCAATTGACGCAGTAATATTACCGATAATGCACCAGAATGCATAGAAGTTTTGAAGTTAAGCGTGCTGAGACCAGAGCAATCCTGGGATGGGTGACCCCCCTGGGAAGTACGTCAAGAATTTTTCACAAATATGGATATGGAGACTAAATGAGAATTTGGAGTAACTTAAGTGGAATTTGAGTGTGTGGAATGGTTAGAGATCCTAAAAAGGTTACACCGATTAAGACAGACGAGATCGGAGAAGAATAAAAAGCAGTGCGGTTCTGAAACCAAAGCAAATTTGAATGACGATTGGAAATGTTTGTAAGTAGGATGACAAGAAAATTTCCGTAAGTCTCTGAAGTATAGTAAAGGTAGTTCGACTCTGACTGCAATTCTGTACGCTATATTTCTGCGCCCCTGCTTTCGGTGGAGTTCTGTTTACCATAACCCTGTGCTTCTGAATCTAATTACGTTTCTGTTTGATATACCACTATACGCCCGACTCCGATCATAATTCTGTCCGATATACTCTGGTACGTCTGATTCTGACTTCAAATCTGTCTGATAAATCTCTGCACATCTGACTCTGATACGAATCTGTCTGATATATTTCTGTATGTCTGCCCCTGATCATGGATCTGTCTGACATACGTCTGTACGTCTGACCTCAGCTGTGAATCTGTCTGGTATATGTGTCTATACGTCTGACTCTGATTTCGAAATCTGTCCGATAAATCTCTATATGTCTGACTCTGATTATAGACCCGTCTGATATACTTCTGTACGTCTGGCTCCGAATCTGAATTCGCTTAAGATAATCATCGGAATATGATTCTGTCTGTCGTACTTTTGTACTTCTGACTCCGGATATGACTCCGTCTGACGTCCGTTTGATCTTCTGGTTCTGGTTAAGATTCTGTCCGCCGTATATCCGATTTGAGACGGTATGAACAACCCTAATGCGGTGATATCGAAGGAAGATGGATGAAATTGGAAAATGAAGGTCCTTGTAAGTACTCTGACCAAGTGCAAGTGTGTAGTTGATAAAGGACCTCCCCTGCTCATTTTAATCTACCATGAGGTTGAATTAACATTCGAGGACGAATGTTTTAAAGGGGGGGAGGATGTTATATCCCGCCTTTTTGCATAATCAAAAAATTCGAAATAATTGTGATTTATGAGAAAGGAGGCCATGTTTGAATTTTTCTTGGTAGGTGTGTGGCGGATATGGAAGCTTGAATGCGGAAACAATGGAGAAGGGCTAAGGGCAAATTTGGAATTTTGAAAATTTGTTTCGGAAATTGTAAAATAAGATTTTAGCCAATTGGGCTCCAAGAAATAAAATAAAAATGAAAGCCCAAGGAGGGAGGCCCAACCGGCCATGAGGCTAGCCCAAGTCCATGGAAAATTAATTCCATGTGACAAATTATTAAGGGGCTTATTATATATATATCCATGTGTGTGTCTAGAATTTTCAAGAGAAATCAAACAAATCAAGAAAACACAAAAGAAAGGCCATTCGGCCGTGGAGAAAGAAGAGAGAAAAGAAAGAAGAAGAAAAAATTCTTGGAGCTTGGGTTTTGATTCAAAAATTTGGTTCTTCTTGAATTCATACTAAGTTCAAGGTGTTCTTCAAGTTGGTATAATTTTCAAGGCAAGAAAGTGCTTCCTTTGGCAAGTGGAAAGAAGTTGGAAAGGTAAGGATTCTATGTTCTCTTATGTTATGGAAGATTTGTGAATGTTAGAATAAGTGAAATTGCATGGAAATCATGGATATTGTGATTGTGTGTGTGTAAGCCGTGTGGTGTGTGTTGTGTTGTGGCCGTGTATGTGCATGGTTGTGTATGGAAGATGTGTGAAATTTTATGTTGTATTCTAGTTGTGGTTATGATGGAAATTCATGTTGGAAATGAAAGTTGAAGGAATTTGATGGAAGTTGGAAACAGAGGTGTGGCCGTGTGTGGTATGGGAGGGAAAATAAAAAGTGAATTAATTTTGTTTGATGTGCTAATTGTGTTGTTATGATCTTAGTGACGCAAATAAGGGTTTAGTGACTCGAATTGGCATTGAAGTTGCTTGTATGTCATTATGGGAATTTATGTGAATTTTGTATGATTTTTATATAATGATGGAAGAAAGGTTCTAAATGTGAATTATGGTTGTTGTTAATAATTAGTAAGGGAGAAAATGTGATTTGGAGACTTTGTTGTGTTTGTAGAAGGTTTGGATGGAATAAGGAATTGATGGAATACTTAAATTCGTGAATAATGTATGGAATGCTAATGGAATGTATTTGTATAATCTTGCATTAGTTAATGAATATAGAAATGTTGATATTAGTTGTTAGTGTGAAGTTGGATGGAAGTTGTTGAGTTATGTAGAAAGGAGACTATTTATGTTATAATGTAGTTTGTGTGGATTGTTGATGTTGTTGGTGTTGTTATTGGGTTGTTGTTGGTTGTTTTGAGCCGAGTTGAATCTCGGGGGTGTCATATCTATAGGGGAGGTGCTGCCGAAATTTCGGTAGCCAAATACTTAACCAAAGTTGAAATATTAACTTGCATGAATAGTAACTGGTAAAGATGACCATTTGCGGTTTTTGACGAAACGGGAATTGAAATTTGAGGAGCGTAAGGCAAAACAAAGGTATGTAAAGCCTTGCCCTTTTATTCTTTGGCATGTTACGAGTCTAACGGGCTTGATGGGCGAGCCTCGATGACACTTCTGCTTCTCACAATTTGAGATTGACATTAGCGAAAAATCCTTTAGTAAGATTGAACCAATTTCTCCTAAAATGACCTATAAGTATGCAACTTCCATAAATGGAGTCGCAACACCCTAAAATGATTATGGACGGCTCCCTCAGGTTTATTATCCATAAATTACATACTTTTTCTATGGTTGGGTCCGAGGGTGGGCCCACAAAACCACGATACTCCGGTATGACTCAAATTGATCTATTTCTGTCCGTTCTTCATAGGTAACTCTTAATTATGTTTCGTCCGCTAACTAATAAGTATTTTGACCATCTTTACGAATCGAACATTATTCGACATCGTAACGATTCTGGACATTCGTTCCGATATAATCCGACTATTCGATTTGACTTTTTACGAACTATTTCGGTTTTTAATTAAGTCCGTATGTCGGTACGTATGTATATGGTTTCTCATTTTATCGTTCGTGGATGCCTCAACGCTTCCTTCAACGCGCCGGCCGGAGTTCCGTGATTCGTACACTTCACCGCATTGTTCACCGCGTCCCTCGGATGTGCGGGCGGGATCCGTACGTATCGATATGATCCGATTATGATCCGATTATGTGATATTACGGAGATGGCGGCCGGGATGGCATTTGATCGATTTGTCGTCCACCGCGTCCGTACTACGAGGGCGGGTTCGTTACGCGTCCCTTATTAAGGGCCGGGATACGTTCGTATGTGATTGGGATCGATTTCGATATGTGTTCGTACACATATGATTATGACTACTGTATGCGCGACACCGATTACGTACGTACGCTCGCGTAAGTCCGATTACGCTATGATTCCGTCGCACATTCGTAAGTCGACTCGCTACGAATCCGATTCCGTCCGCTCTATTTACGTATTTCCGTACGTTACGATTTTACATATCGATTCTCGTTATTATAATTATGTATGTTATGTTCGCTTTACATACTCGGTACACCTTCGCATCGACCCCCTCGGCTTCTTCGGGGGCTGTGTTACATGCCCACAGGTACGGACGCACCGCGTGACCCGCCACCGGTATAGGACATCAGTCTGCTGTTGAAGAGCTCCCTTTGATCCGGAGCTGATACTTTTGGTATATATATATTACATTATTCATATGTCCGTATATATGACTATTTGGGGTATGGCGGGGCCCTGTCCCGTCTTCTGATTCTCGTTCGTATGTTAGAGGTCTGCAGACATGTTTGTGGGGGTGGGTTACCAGCATCCGGGTAGGTACGTGTGATATGCGACCGTCGGTATAATAGCCCCCCCAACGGCGTACGGGTTTCGTATGTATATATATATATATATGTTGGTGCGACGCGCGCACATCTGTATGGATTTGTGTATGTTAAGCGGATTGGCTATTCAGTATGTCGGATCTGTTAGGTAGGTACGTATAGGTGTCCAAGTAGGACACCAGTCACGGCCCACGGGGTTGGGTCGTGACATGTCGGTAAGTAAAATCATATCATAATCATGTCATCATATCATCGTACATATATACCGTACCCGGCCCTCTAGTGAGGGACTCGGTGAGTAAAATCATATAACCATCATGTATGCATGTCATCATGTCATCTTATATACATATATATACCGTACCCGGCCCTCTAGTGAGGGACTCGGTGAATAGCGTACCCGGCCCTTTCGGGACTCGGTGGATAGAATCATCATATGCCATCCTGGCCGCCATCCCCATATCATCATATATATATATACCGTACCCGGCCCTCTAGTGAGGGACTCGGTGAATAATGCAGTGAAACATGCACGAATACGTACCCGGCCCGGGACTCGGTGAAAGACATATTGAGGCTTACACGAGCAGAGTAGTGAGAAACCATATGCACATAAATCCTCATTACAGACTCAATGGATAAGTGAGTAGTCGACGCTCGAGAGCCAAAACGGTAATCATATTAAGTCTTTCAAAAAGTCGTCAAGACTAAACAAAGGAAAAATCTCGGGGACCACGGATGTGTATCAAACCAATCCGGGCCCGCCCATGAAAGTTAAAGTCATTATACGTTATAGAACTTTCTACGAACGTTTCAAAGCAATCCGGTTCTGTCTATGAAAATTACGGACATTTTTGGGCATAGGATCTTTTAGGAACAAAACCGTTTATACAACATTTCAAATCCAATCATATCAAAGACATAAGGAATATATTTCTACTACATTAAGAATGCCAATATCAAGAGATGAGTAAGAATCGTAGACATGCTCGGGACTTAAGAACGGAGTTACCTCGAGGCTTCGTATCATAGCCTAATTACAACTAGGACATGCCAAAAGAAAGAAAGGTGAGCTTCACATACCTTGTCCGCTTTCTAAGCTATTCTGAACTTAAGCCTCGGCTTCTCAAAATCTACAATATCGTCGTTAGACGCCAAACATTAGTCATGAGCACTTAGTAATCCAATTCCAAACTAACACTTTATCTATAGAAATTTGGGCAGCATTTCCCCTGTAAATTCAACAACCCCGAGAATTTAACTCGGCCTATATTATCAACAGCAATACCAACAACCATTCTAACAACATCAATAAGTAATTTCAAGCGCATTCTAACATTAACAACTGCTTTCTACATAATTCGACGACATTTCATTTACATTCAATTTAACTTCACACATTCAAACCAATATCAATGATCGCATATTCAAATGCCAATCCAAAGCCATTCAAACACGATTCAAGAACATTTCCAACAATCCGCACAATATTCAAATCGGCCCATCCAATACACAAGGCAACCCGAAACCTTCCAAGTCCAAGGAAATATCAACAATGCATTTCTTTTCTTCCGAATTCATAAACCATACTAACAATCCATACTTTAACAACATCAATCTCATAAATACAAGAAACTATATTAAGATTGCATTGGCTTCTAAAACATCCCACAAGATTTCAACTTTCATTTGGATCGTTAAATCTTCATTTTCACCATAGAATCCACAACAATTCATAACCAAACACTAAGTAAAATTTATTCTTCACTCCTACCCCATACAACATATACACGGCCACACACAACACACCATAATTTCATGAATTTCATTCATTTCCACACTCCGCAACATACACAAACCTTGCACAACCACCTATAAGACATGTAAAGAGAATTAAATCTTACCTCCCACTTACTTCTCCCTCGGCTAGAGTTGATGAATTGCAACAACGAACGGTTTTCTTGTTCCAACAACTGCTCCATGTTAACGAGGGCCTTTCACTTAGTGGGAAAGCTAGAAGAAAAGAATTTTTTGTTGATCATTTCTTGGGCACCATTTTCGGCCATGGCTTGGCCGAGTGGTCTCTCCCTTCTTTCTCCATGCTTCTTGAAATTTCTAAGGGGTGACAAATGATAAAGATGATTTAATTGTCACCTTATACTACTTATATAATTAATACATGTGGCCGGCCACTTGGCCAATTTTTCATGAAATATTATTTCACTTCTAGCCCTTAATTTTCATGAAATGCTTAACTTCCCATAATTCACTTTTGACCCCAAATTCCTTAATATTCCATACCAATACAATCACAAGCAGCTTATGCCTTCAAGCAAAGTCGGAAAAAAAATAGCCTTGTTCTTAACTTGTCGCAACCAACTTAGAATATTCCAACGTACAAAGTACGGGATATAACATCTTTTCCCCCTTTAGAACATTCGTCCTCGAATGTTCAACTAATCGCATAGGGTCTTATAAGGATCTCGGGGGGTTTCCTTTACTACCATGGCATGCAATCTCATCTACCAATCACATTTCTCCTTCATCTCCTTTTTAGCTTCGCAAGTCATCTTTTCCCTGTTATCGTTCTGCCGCAACACCTTAACAGAACCCACGTCCTTAGTACGCCATATCTTTACCTCACAAACAATATAATAAGGTCCAATACTTCTCGGGTTAAACTTCTCCTTTTTGTCGAATCTTATTGCACCTTTCACGGGTGATATCTCCAAGCGTACTCACTCGCCGATCTGGAATTCTAAGTGTCGACGTCGATTATCTGCAAATGACTTCTGTCGACTCTGAGCTGTTAATAATCTTTCCCCGAACAAGTTTTACCTCATTAATGTCTTGCTGAATCATATTTGGGCCAATTAACGCAGTCTTTCCCCACATCAAACCAGCCCGTAGGTGATCTACACTTTCTGTCATATCGAGCCTCATGTATTTCTTCTCGACCCCTTTAAACGACTTTAATTGTCACTCTATCTTTTGCTCTTAGTCTCTGTCTGTGGAGCTAGTTATCAAGTAACGTCGCTCATATAATAACTTTACATAGCTGTTCCCGGCTTTAACTATCCTCAGCTGGCATAATTCTGAAGAAGTTTAACATATACATTCACCATCTCTTAGTAACCAGCTAGTTCGGACCATCTTGCCTAAATCATCTTACAATCCCTTTTTTTTTTTTTTTTTTTTTTTGTTAGTTCTTACTAACTTGCCTTAGCAAGGAGTCTTACTTTTAGCCCAAGCATCCGTATCAAATATATTGTAGTGTCGATTGTCTCCATCTCACATTTGCATCTCTCACACTCGCTTCCCTCCTTTAGGGGTGTAGTTATACCATTACCCGATTATACTTTGCCCTATTTCCGTATTTCCAATCTCGCTTAAGCGGCACTTTTATTCCAACATTTTGATCCTCTCGCCTTTCATTCACTCACTTCTTTCTTTTCCAAATATCATCATATTATGACTTTCCGAGTTTAATCTGTGGTGAAAACAACATCAACTTGCTTTGTAACATTCGTGCCATTTATATTTTACTTCCCACTTGAAATTCGTTACCTTGTCCATTAATATCTTCCATATACCGCTACGTTGGCGGCCGGAATACATATATCCGCCGATATAGCCATGTACGGAATACCTTGTGCATACCTATGTATCTATACTTACTATCATCTCGCTTACAAAATATTTCCAATCACCATTCAAACTCACCCAAATTCCAGAGCTGTGATGCACCTTCTTTCTCTTTACCGGTCTAATCCGCCCCGTGCCACGCGACCTCTTAAGGTTTCTGCCCACTCCGCAGACTCAAATTTTCCTTAGATTAGTCTAGCTTCTCACTTGCTTCTTACGTCTGAATTTGTAAGACTTTCAGAAAACTTCCCAGGGGGCCACCCATCCTAAAATTTCTCTCATTCCAGCACGCTTAACCTTGGAACTCTGATGAAATACGATGCTTTAATGCCGGTATAATCGTGTCTACCTCACCGCATGACCTCCATCACGTAATCTGGAGTAATTTGAAGTCTTATCAGATTTTGAAACATTCCCATAACACATCTTCCTCCGAATTAAAAAGGTCTCTTACTCTTCTGACTCCACAATTACTATTTTAGCCCTTTTTCAATCCTCAATATTCACTTTTCACCTATGGATATGACTACTTTCCGTCCTAGCCTTCTAGATATCCCAAAGGTGATAAACACACCTTGATCGCCGTTACTTATAAATACTTGGTTATCGGTCGTTGGATCTCTGCTCTCATCTTACCTCATTCCTCATCCTTTCCATAACCGAACCTTTCACAGTCCTGTCACTGATAACACTCATATCTTTGGCTACCCATGCCGCGACCTATTCTTATTTCCTTCTTCCGATTACCTTTTCTTTCCTTACACTCGCTATCATTTCCGTTATTATGTAACCCTCATTCCAAACTTCTCCTACAGGACTCGATACGTCTTCCTTATTCATTCTATAGCTCACTTTCCCATTTCACGCTTGCCTTTATTTCCCTGCTAAGCTTTACTTAATTCCGTAACAATCCTTATTATGTTCACATTATATCTCATTCGCAACCAATCCTGTAATGTAACACTTCTTAACCCTTTACCCTTTCCGATCAATTTTATCCTTAACATTTCACAAATTGGGTTGTCAATACTTTCGTATCCATCACAATTCTTTTCCTCTGTACTCTTGTCTTAATCATACCATTACTTCCTTTGACTCTAAGCTCGTCGTAATTCCTCCCTGCTTATCAATTCGGTCAGTACCTTAAATAACTCTCTATCACGGTTTGCCAGCCTTTTCTAACTCATCTCTTAGCATTACAAGCCCTTTCCAATTTCTTTTATCATATCGGTATCGGCCTTCTAATTATTCTTATCCTCAATTTAACAATTAACTTCTTTCTCGATGTCAGCCGTACCCGTAGCTTAGCCAGATCTCATCATTACTATTGGTACGACCTTTCAAGTCGTATTACAAACCTATATCTCATTCTCTTTTTTATTTCTGGGAAAATTTCGGCAGAGTTTCCTTTATATTTCTTACTATCTCAAAACCTGCACGCAGGAAATATCAACAGTACCTCACAGGGCCAACATATATATGTATATATTTCATATCATATCACGTGCCCACACAGGGCTCCTAATATTAATAACAGTACGAAGATGATAGACTTACTTCGTGTGTCCAACTCGAACTGCACCTATTACACTTTCTTGCTTACTTTCCCTTTTAATCTTCAACTTGTATTTCAATCATACTTCAATATCTTACCCAACATGTATCTTTCATACCTTTGCTTACCTGCGTGCTCTGTAGCTTCCAATATCGCTAGTCACTTTCTTCTGCCGATGCCATTCCTCTGCTGAAATCAAGGTTAGTAGGAGGAATCTCATTTCCTATGACTTGGCTCTATTGCACGATCTAAGATGTGAAAGAAGCGTAACCACCCTAGACGCCCCGTAGCCTCTGTTTATAAATGTGGCGCGCTTCACACCAAAAACAGACTCTCATCGGGACACGACTTTGCGGAGACAACCCCTAGGACGAACTACTCGATACCAATTTGTCACACCCTAACTTGATAGTGTGTGATGGGCACCCGACCCTTACTTAGGGCCGAGAAAATCCGCAGAATCTCGTGATACTCATAACCATACTGGGCCCGCAAGACATGACATACTCATAATGAAAATTTTCAGAAACAAACATGCCTTTCATCTTTATCAAATCGAATAAAACTAGTACCGTATGAGACCTGTAAACATATGAAGTTCGTAACATGATGCATAATGATACATCGGCTTACATAGCTGTTTACCAACTGACATCTTATATACACGACACTGTCTGCAAAGTCTCTAACATAACTCCAGATATCATAACATGAGCACTCTGACTCGGCAACACTCCGGGAGGAAATGGAGCTCGCCAATCCAGCTGGAACACCTTCTACTAACATCTTCTACTCATCTGGGTGTACTTGTGTCACGACCCAACCCCGTAGGCCGTGACTAGTGCCCGATCTGGGCACCCAAACATATCTATCAACCACTATCTCAAAACATAGCGAACGCGATCAAATATATAACAGAAGCCGATAAGGCTATATTTCAAATTTAGATAATTTCCAGAAAAATTTCAGCAGAGTTTCCTTTGTTTTATGGACTAACCAAAATAACCACGCACACGAGAAAATACCAACAAAGGCCACACGGGGCCAACAAAATATCATATACATAAGCGGACCGGCCGCCGCGGCGAACGGGACCGCCCAACACACCGGATACAAACACAATCATACGGAAGTAGGCACAACCCACAAAATATGTCCACAGACCTCTAGACAGACAGACAGAATCATATGACGGGACAGGGCCCCGCCGTACCCCAAATAGTCCAAATATACATCAAAATATACATGACAAAGATATATACCAAAATATAAGCTCCGGATCAAAGGGAGCAATCCAAGACAGCAGAAAGTGAGGCCTACAGCGGAGGATCACCAACGTCTGTACCTGCGGGCATGAACGCAGCCCCCGAGGAAAGGGGGTCAGTACGAAAGAAGTACTGAGTATGTAAAGCCTAGAGTACAGAAATCCGAACCACAAACAAAATAAAGATACGGAGAGAAAATATCGGATTAATATAACAAAATCTGTACTGAAAGCATATGTACATAATGCAAATCAAAATCATGCATAACACGCAGGAATGTGGTCACCACTCCGACACTGGCGCCACAACACAGCATACTCCAGAAGGTTTCAGATCCCGTACAAACCCCAAACATATCGTATCACACATAACATATCGCGACATACCGCGTCAACAAAACAAATCATATCATCCGCCATATCACGGCATAACTCCATATACGGTAACCGGCCCATGGCGAGGTCTCGGAAACCGAAACACAACATACTGCCGAATTTATCATAAGGCGCACGATTACAAAGCCGGCCCGGGAACCGGTGAACGAAGTCATAATACGGCACGAGCGGAGTCGTGAGCAAATAATGCAATTTGTATGTCAAAATAGCCTTTCAAAACTTGATTACTTCATAAGTCAATTCATTATCCAAAATAGTCAAATAATTAATTAGTACGGAGGTTTATTCTACAAAATATTTCCAAAGTGGTACGTATGGTTCCAAAACATAGCATAGTATCTCATCGGGTTCAAACATTATTTCATAAGGGAAAATTTCAAAATCAGAGATTCTTTATTGAAGTTTATCCAAAAAGAGATCCCGGTAGAACAAATAAGGCATCTCGGGGTTAGCGGGGCCCACCTC
This sequence comes from Lycium ferocissimum, assembly GCF_029784015.1. Taxonomy (NCBI): domain Eukaryota; kingdom Viridiplantae; phylum Streptophyta; class Magnoliopsida; order Solanales; family Solanaceae; genus Lycium; species Lycium ferocissimum. Next base: position 24,797,911 of record NC_081343.1, read on the forward strand.
GAGTCAAGTCGAGGTGGCAATCATAATTTATGAACGTTTAGAGTCTATAAGATCATACATAAAGATTTCAAAGTCAATCGATCACCTTTACATAGGTTTCGGACGTTTGATAGCTTTCTAGTCAAAATGGAGTCATTAGGATTCAATTGAATTGAATGAATAGTAGCCATTTTATAGATCGGATTTCGAGGAGCGAAGAATTGCTCCGGGGTTCCGATATCAACCTAGCATACTAAGACATGCCAAAGAAAGGAGTGGGAGCTTTACATACCTTAGATACGTCTTACGCTCACCCGAAACTCAAGTCCCGTTTCGCTCGAGAATACGCAAATGGTCAAAGTTACCGATTAGAGGTTTCAAGGCTTAAGAGTTCATTTAACTTCATTTTTGTCTACCGAAATTTCGGCAGCACCTCCCTATATATATAACATCCCCGAGAATTATCTCGGCTCAAAATATCAACAACAACAACCCAACAACATCAATAATCATCATAAACTACATTATGGCACAAATGGTCTTCCTTTTACACAATTCAACAATTTTCATCCAAACTTCACATTAGCCAACTAATATCAACATTTTCCATATTCATTAACTAATTCAATATTATCCAAACATATTCCAATGACGTTCCCAACGATATTCACAATTTCAAGCATTCCGCCAATTTCCATATTCTATCCAACTCTTCCATAAACACAACAAAGCTTCCAAATCGCATTGTCTTCCTTCCAAACTCATCAACAACAATCATAATCCACATTTGGAACCTTACTTTCATCATTACATAAAATCATATAAAATTCTCATAAATTCCCATAATTACATACAAGCAATTCCAAGGCCAATTCAAGTCATTAATCCTTTATTTACATTACTAAGATCACAACAACACAACTAACAAACCAATTAAACTTGAATTCATTTCATTTCTACAACCCTATGGCACACGGCCAAACACACCTCCCCCACACACACGCCATGCACACACACACCATACTTACATAATTCTCGTCTAATTCTAATCATTATAACATATACACTTATTCCATAACATAAAACATGAAATTATACCTTTTCTTCAATTTTCAACTCTCCACCAACGTGCTCCTTTTTCTTAGCTAATTATATTACGTCGAAGAGCGTCTTGAGCTTGTTATAGATTCAAGAAGAACAAGATTTTTGGATTGGAAACAAGACTTGGAATTTTTTTTATTTTTTTTTTCTTTTTCAAAGGGTTCGGCCGAGAGCCTCAAATGAGGTGCTTTCTTATTTTTTTTGTTTTGCTTTGTGTTTCTTGAACATTCCATGGATAAGCATACATATATACACTTAATTAAATGAGCACATGGAAGTCACATGATCATTAAATGGGGCTTGGGCCTAGGCCTCTTGGCCGGCCACCCCTTGGTCTTGGGCCTCAATTTTTGTTCAATTTTTCTTGGCCCAATTCATTAAGATTCTCGTTTTGAAATTCCCGAAACTAATTTCCAAAATTCCAAATTTACCCCCGGCCTTCTCCGATGTCTTACACCAATAATTTCACAAACAACATAGTCATATTAGCAAAAATCAAAATATTGCCTTATAACACACAAGTCACAATTATTTCAAAATTTTCCAAATAGGCGAAAACACGGGATATAACAACTTGCGTGGCATGAAACGCAGCCCCCGAAGAAAGGGGATCAGTAGATGAATATGTACTGAGTATGTAAAGCGTAAAATACAATAACCAAGATCGTACTGAAATAAGGAGTACAGAAGATCGTAAGACTTGCCTTTGAAACATAAATCATGCATATACATATGTCGGTAAGTAAAATCATATCATAATCATGTCATCATATCATCGTACATATATACCGTAGTACGGCCCTTACAGTGAGGGACTCGGTGAGTAAAATCATATAACCGCATGTATGCATGTCATCATGTCATCATATATACATATATATACCGTACCCGGCCCTCTAGTGAGGGACTCGGTGAATAGCGTACCCGGCCCTTTCGGGACTCGGTGGATAGAATCATCATATGCCATCCTGGCCGCCATCCCCATATCATCATATCATCATATATATATATACCGTACCCGGCCCTCTAGTGAGGGACTCGGTGAATAATGCAGTGAAACATGCACGAATACGTACCCGGCCCGGGACTCGGTGAAAGACATATTGAGGCTTGCACGAGCAGAGTAATGAGGAACCATATGCACATAAATCATCATTACAGACCCAATGGATAAGTGAGTAGTCGACGCTCGAGAGCCAAAACGGTAATCATATTAAGTCTTTCAAAAAGTCGTCAAGACTAAACAAAGGAAAAATCTCGGGGACCACGGATGTGTATCAAACCAATCCGGGGGCCGCCCATGAAAGTTAAAGTCATTATACGTTATAGAACTTTCTACGAACGTTTCAAAGCAATCCGGTTCGTCTATGAAAATTACGGACATTTTGGGCATAGGATCTTTTAGGAACAAAACCGTTTATACAACATTTCAAATCCAATCATATCAAAGACATAAGGAATATATTTCTACTACATTAAGAATGCCAATATCAAGAGATGAGTAAGAATCGTAGACATGCTCGGGACTTAAGAACGGAGTTACCTCGAGGCTTCGTATCATAGCCTAATTACAACTAGGACATGCCAAAAGAAAGAAAGGTGAGCTTCACATACCTTGTCCGCTTTCTAAGCTATTCTGAACTTAAGCCTCGGCTTCTCAAAATCTACAATATCGTCGTTAGACGCCAAACATTAGTCATGAGCACTTAGTAATCCAATTCCAAACTAGCACTTTATCTATAGAAATTTGGGCAGCATTTCCCCTGTAAATTCAACAACCCCGAGAATTTAACTCGGCCCATATTATCAACAGCAATACCAACAACCATTCCAACAACATCAATAAGTAATTTCAAGCGCATTCTAACATTAACAACTCCTTTCTACATAATTCGACGACATTTCATTTACATTCAATTTAACTTCACACATTCAAACCAATATCAATGATCGCATATTCAAATGCCAATCCAAAGCCATTCAAACACGATTCAAGAACATTTCCAACAATCCGCACAATATTCAAATCGGCCCATCCAATACACAAGGCAACTCGAAACCTTCCAAGTCCAAGCAAAAAATCAACAATGCATTTCTTTTCTTCCGAATTCATAAACCATACTAACAATCCATACTTTAACAACATTAATCTCATAAATACAAGAAACTATATTAAGATTGCATTGTCTTCTAAAACAGCCCACATGATTTCAACTTTCATTTGGATCATTAAATCTTCATTTTCACCATAGAATCCACAACAATTCACAACCAAACACTAAGTAAAATTTATTCTTCACTCCTACCCCATACAACATATACAAGGCCACACACAACATACCATAATTTTATGAATTTCATTCGTTTTCACACTCCGCAACATACACAAACCATGCACAACCACCTATAAGACATGTAAAGAGAATTAAATCTTACCTCCCACTTACTTGTCCCTCGGCTAGAGTTGATGAATTGAAACAACGAACGATTTTCTTGTTCCAACAACTACTCCATGTTAACGAGGGCCTTTCACTTAGTGGGAAAGCTAGAAGAAAAGAATGTTTTGTTGATCATTTCTTGGGCACCATTTTCGGCCATGGCTTGGCCGAATGGTCTCTCCCTTCTTTCTCCATGCTTCTTGAAATTTCTAAGGGGTGACAAATGATAAAGATGATTTAATTGTCACCTTATACTACTTATATAATTAATACATGTGGCCTATGGCCCACATCCCATGTGGCCGGCCACTTGGCCAATTTTTCATGAAATATTATTTCACTTCTAGCCCTTAATTTTCATGAAATGCTTAACTTTCCATAATTCACTTTTGACCCCAAATTCCTTAATATTCCATACCAATACAATCACAAGCGTACTATGCCTTAAAGCAAAGTCGGAAAAAAAATAGCCTTGTTCTTAACTTGTCGCAACCAACTTGGAATATTCCAACGTACAAAGTACGGGATATAACAACACGATGAGTTAAATTCACTGTCTCATGTTGAACAGACTTTGTCTTCGTAAGCAGGTCTTTCACAAACTTAGCAAATCCGGGCATCTCTTTGACAGCATCTAAGAATGGAAAATTCACTGTTAACTGCTTCAACTGATCATAGTACTTATGACACTCAGCATCATCATTCTTCTTTGCCAACCTCTGAGGAAAGAGAGGCTTTGCTTTGTACATCTGAGTCAAAGAGAAAAGAACCCCTTTTATCGTGTGTTTCCTTGTATCAGCAGCAACGTCTGGAATATCAACAACTTTTTCTTCACCACGGACCTCCTCATCAATAATAGGCACATCAGAATGCACCTCTTCTTCCTCAATAATTGGATCTAGATCAACCACCTTCTTTGTCGGACCTTGAAGTATTTTACCACTCCCCGTGCTAATAGCAAAAGTTCGTTCCACGCCCCCACCATTCTTCGGGTTTGGAATAGTATCACTAGGAAGCCCACCTTTTCTAGCAGGATGTTGTTCTTTAGAAAGAGCATGCATCTGCTATTCAAGATTCTGAATAGCTGTTGAATAAGAAACCACTGTCTCTGATAGCCCAGATAATGTCTTTTCAGTGTTTGTCTGACTTGCCAACACTTTTTCAAGCATTGACTCCAACGTCGAACTATATTGAGCATTAGACTGACCCTTTGGTGGAATGTAAGGCTTGGAACTTCTGTTCCCGAAGTTACCATTGTTGTTGTTATATCTACCTTGGTTCGGTCCACCATAGTTGTTATTGTAGTTTCATTGTTTGTATGCACCTTGCCTTTGTTGAGGTCTCTCCAATATCTCTGATTTGGCCCAGAAACATCCCCTTTTGCTACATAATCTGCATGGCTGAACATTCTCAACCGGGCCGAGAGACCTTCTTGATATGGACCTTGGCATTGCTACATTCCGGTGCGCATGCCCGATATATCTTCACACACGTTCACCTTCTTCGATTCCCTCTCGTCAAGCCTCTTTGTCAGTAAAGAGAGACTAGTGGCCAATTGTGCCAACGTCCGCGCGTTTCCCGGCTATCTTTCTTCACAATATTTTCGAATCAACGGTGTTCCAAGTGATAGCCTATCGTAATTACTTGAATGCTATGCTTGTTTGTGTGTAGTCAATCGATCAAGTATATCGTTAATAGTAGTATAGGACTTATTCATGAAACACCCGCTGGCAGCATTATTAGCTATCGCTTGGGTCATAGGATCCAACCCTCTGTAGAACTTCTCCTTCAAAATCTGATCTGGAAACCCATCGTTTGGACTCCTATCCAAATATTCTTTGTACCTCTCCCAAGCTTCAAAAGGTTGCTTCCCATTACGTTGTTTGAACTCGTGAATCTGATCACGAATTTCAGCTCTTTTACTCGACGGATACCACTTGCTGAGAAACACTTTGACCATCTCTTCCCATGTAGCAATAGAGTTTCGGGGCAGCTTTGTGAACCATTTTCTCGCTTCTCGGGCTAACGAATATTTGAAGAGTTTTAACCGAACCGCTTCTTGAGTCACACCCCGCTGCATATGCTGAGAGCACATATCCAGAAAGTTTGTTATATGTTAGTGAGGGTCTTCATCGACTGCATTTCGAAAGTATCCCTCTTGTTTTAGCATATGATAGAGGGAATTATCAAACTTGATAGTAGTAGCAGTCACCCTCGGATGAATGATTGCAGATGCAAAGTCTTCATCTGCTTCAGATTCATTAGCAAAAACATTCTCGATTGGAAGTTCGCTGTTGGCCATGATCACCTGGTTTACAAGGTAGCAAACAAGATGTGTTGGAATATGACAAAGACTTTAAGAAGAGTAAAAACTATGTAGTAATTTCAAAACCGTATTCCCCGGCAACGCCGCCAAAATTTGATACGCTCAAATTTACACTTTTAATAGCGTAAAGCAGATGATGTCAAATATAATAACCCAACGAGGTTGGGGTCGAATCCCACAGAGAATATGGTGTGAAAAGTTTACTAAACAAGTATTATACTAATCTTGCGGTCCTGGTGTATTCCAGAAAAAGTGTTTTATAGTTGTTTTGGTTTGTGGACTAATTTAAAGTGACTAGAAATTTAAAGTTGTAAATATATTGGTAAAAAGAACCAAGGTTGTGTCTCCGTCAGATAAAGTGTATGATCATGGGTGTCGATCTTGATATACTTCTAATGGATCGTTTGTATGAATGCACTTAACCTATATGTGAATCTGAACTATTTTCCAATAAGAAAAGATTATTTCTTTCTATGCTTTTTCCAAAGATAAGAAAGTCTGCATGAAGAACGGTTAATTATGCCAAGTAAATTCTCCTTAATCCTAAGTGAATTTATTAAACAAGGTTTAAAGCCTTGAGTTCTTGTTATTTGTTCTTACCTAACCCTAGCTATTTTTCCAAATAAACTAAAGTTTATGGCGTTAGCTAATGTTTGCAACCACTAACTATATGATGAAAACGAAGAACAAATAAACCCTAACAATCCATATGTGCATATCATTCACGATCCCCAATCACAGCACACCCATCCTTGGGTTCACAACCTTAGTAAAGGTGTTTAGCTACTCATGGCAACAAAAAAACAATAAAAGATTGAATATTGCATAATTAAATTTTGTATTGAACTTACGAATAAAACTTGAAAGTAATGAATGTAATTTGTCTAGAAAGTCTTCAAAAGCAATAACAATTCAAAAGTAATTACTACAAGTCTAAAACTCCAGATGTCCGAAAAATAAAACCTAAATAGGTATTTATACAAGTTAAACTCGAAAATCGATCCCAGTCCTGTTCCAGCTCGATTTGCACTTTGACGGGTCGTCGTTGCACTTCAACGGTCGACGACATGTTCGACGACCATAACGATGATTTAATGACATATTTTTATCGACGAAGCACTTCGACGGACCGTCAATCATGTTGACGGTGCAAGTCAACGATCTGATGACTTTGTCACTTTACAGGAACTTGAACGACAAGGCAAATCGACGGACCATTGAGTATGTTGACTGTTCGTCCTTAATTCATATCAGAACAGATCACTTATTTTCCTCGATTTTCGCTTTCCGAGCATTCTAACTTCGAAATACCTGCACAACACACAAAATACATCAAACTAACACAAACTTGCTCGAAAACAAGTAAAGCTTAGAGTTAGAAAGAATTAGATGTGCCATAATTTCACGGCACATCAACACCCCCAACTTAAAGTCTTTGCTTGTCCTCAAGCAAGTCAACTATGTACTCGATCTACAAATGTCTCGATATTATAAAGTAGAACCGTTCACATGATGGTTGTGGCAATTAACTTCCGGCATATCATATGTATCACAATGACTCTCCCCCCAATAAAGATAAAACCAATCAAGGACTCGTTGCAACTAACAATGAAGCTTCAATTTATGACATCTGAGATATTGAATTGGTAGACTGAGCTATATTATCTCCGATATTCTGTCTTGTGGATGGCCAATCCCGCAAATAGTGACCCTGCTGACCACACCCAAAGCAACCATCCGTGCCCGAACGGTATACTCCTGAGTGCCTCTCACTACACGTGTTGCAAGTAGGGTGCTGAAAACCATGGTTAGCCATGCTGGCTTGTGACTGTGCGCCTACTGCTCTAAAGTTTTGGCCTTTAGATTAAATTTAGACCTCTGAGATGGGGCACTGGCTGTAGAGGGAGCAGGTCCTGATGACCTATTCTTGAAAAACTGACGATTTCCACCTCTTTGAGATCCCCCATGATTGAAGTTGCCTGCAGACTTAGCTCTCTTGCTGAATTCCCTGTCTTTCTGCTTCTGCAGTGCTTCTGTCTCCTTCAACTTATTCTCATTGCCTTGCACAAAATCAACCATCTTGGCAATGGTCATGTTTTTATTCTGAGCAGTCGTATTAGCATCACCATGCAAATCGGGTATAAGCCTAAGCGCAAATCTCCTAACCACGGCCCTCATATCAAGAATTATGTGGGGAGCATGTCTGACCAATGAGAAAAGCTTGAGATAATACTCTTGGATGGTCATGTTATTCTGCCTTAGCCTCTCAAACTAAATAGCCTTTGCTTCCTTGACCTCAATTGACATGAAGTGGTCAATGAAAGCATCTGCAAATTCATCCCACGTAGCAGGAAGTGCATCCTCCCCTCGTGACTGCTCTCATGATTCCTACTAAATGTGAGCCTCATCCTACAACTAAAAGCTCCAAATTCTGCTGCCTTGTCTCAGTAATATGTATCACACGAAATACTTTCTGGAGTCCATCAATAAAATACTGCGGGCAAAAATTCTCCTTCTTAGACCCTGTGAGCACTGGCGGCTTCGAACGCAGAAATTCCTGCGTCCTAAAACTAGTTGACCAACTGCTACCACCTGAGCTAGGAATCGTTTCCTATCAATGGGCCTGGTTAGCAACGATCTGAGTGAGCAACTGAATAGCTCCCCTAACATCAACGTCTAAAGCACTGGGAGGTGTAACTGTAGGACGGACCTCCGCAGTCCTCTCAGTAGCAGTAGCTGGGGCGGCTGTCTCAGCCTGAATGTTCTCTTCCAAAGCTGCATCAGCGGTAGCCCTCTAGCGAGTAGCTGTAGTCCTCTTGTTCTACTTTCTTTTTGCAGGCATTTTCTTAAATATGTAATTCGCACGAGTTAGAAGAATTCCTAAAAGTACTGCTCTAACTGCACGAACTAGAGTATGAAATAAGTGAGACAAATCCTAAATGTCTTGGTGGTCAACTGTTTACATGTGTGGTGCGCGCACACACACATAAAAGTGACCCCACTAGACACGACTTCATAGACTCCCCGGGACACTTGAACCTAGTGCTCTGATACCAAGCTTTGTCACACCCCGAACCATAGGATGGGCGTAACACAGTACTCGGTGTTAAACTATATGTGATTGAGTGAACCCACTGGTTAATTGAACCAACATGTGATCAAAACATACTAAAATTTGAAAATAATACTAACACATGCTGACCTGCTAAAAAGTCTGACTGCAATATCTTATAAATGGGAAATACTGAATGAGTTTGAATAAGTAGCCAACAAGGCTAACACAAATGCCTGCTAATATCTAACCGATTGAACTGTAGACTATAAAGCCTCTAATGAATACTGAAAGGGTTAACTATCTATCGGGACAAAGCCCTGGTATACCCAACTGACTAACATAACGTAAAGAATAAAGTCATGATAACACCCTGAAGGAACTGGGAGCTCACCAAGCAGCTGATACGAGTAAGTCCTAGCTAGAAGAGTCGTCAACCTATAAATCGTTGCGATGCAGGCCCCCAACCAAAAAAAAGGACATCAACACATCTAAATTGTACTGGTATGTAAAGCGACTGAAAGAAAGAACTGTAAGAACATGAAACAGAAACTGATATCTGATAACTGAACTAAACATGAGAAAAAAAGATATGAATACTTCCTATTCTGAATAAAGAATCACCTGTCTACTGTCAATATAATTTGTGGCCTAGGGCCCAATAAATGTGCACAAATCTGTGTCCTCAGGACCAAGCAACACATATACATAAACTGTGGCCTAGGGCCCAAAATAAAATACATGTGTTTAACATTAAGCAATTCATAATACTGAGACTGAGAGATAACTGATAGCATGATAACTATTTCTAATTATGAACTAAGACAATAACCGATTATACACTGATTGAGACTCATGTGATGTCAATACACAAGTCTATAATGATTACATACTGAGTTCATGATATTCAAAATGATAACCGTGAAAGAGTTATGAAACTATATCCCTAGAAGATAGAAGTTCTACAATTATTGATGAAACTTGGGCTAAACTGTATTCTGAGTCAATTTCTGATAAGCATGAAGAACAAGGCATAGGGAGAATCATGAATATTCCCTAACGTAGACAGTTAGCCTCACATACCTGTGTATGCTCCAAAACTCGCAACTATTGGTCTGGAATTGAGAAGAATCCCAAAACCCTAAGTATGGAACCCTTTAGATGGGTTTTCTTGAAAACCCTAGGTTAGGAACAATGAATTCTTGTTTAATGTTCATTAATATATGTTAGAATCCACTTGGAATAGGTTGGAATTACTTACCTTAGCGTTCTTGGCGATGGAGGAGAAGAGTAGATCATTCTAGGGCTTGAAGAGTATGAAGCGTGGGATTAAAACTGAACCCCAAGTATTTATATTTTCTGGTAAGGGTGTGATGTAAGGGCTCCATGTACGGCCCGTGCATCAAAGTACAGCCCGTACATGGTGGGCGTACTTCATCGTAAATTTCCAAAACTTAAGGGTTTTGGTCTGCGAGGTACGGATTCCATAGTACGTCCCATACTTGGTGTACGGCCTGAAGTACGACCATCCTTCCATGTACGCCCCGTACTTCTGTGGCCATACCTGGAATGTAAATTCTAGTTGTCTCTGATGTTCTTCCTTTGATATAAGCCCGTAATGTGTACAGCCCGTACATCAAAGTACGACCTGTACTTTTGATGTAGGACGTACAATTATCGTTCTAAGCCTCTTTTCCTATTTTAAAACTTCTGTCTTTGTTTCTAAGTCCCTAAATCATGAACATAGGCTAGTTTAAAGGTAGTGGGTGTTACATCTTAAGCACCTCACATTTATCTTGATTTCAAAACAACTATTTCCATCCAAACTCATGTCGATAGTACTTCACATGTCTAAAATTTCACATTAATACTCATTTAACCCATCCACAGCTAATCTGAATTTACGGAGTGTTACATTATCTCCCCCTTGGGATCATTCGTCCTCGAATGATTATCCTGATTGTAACTACGGCTAATTTTGGACCTTAAACATGACTGATGGGAACATGTGAAAACTGAACTGTCATGAACACAAAATACTGAACTGAGTAAATACTGAACTGAATAGGTAATGAATTGAATGAATACATAATTACTGAACTGCTGAGATGCTGAATAGGTACTGAACTGAGTGGATACTAAAAGACATGGAGATTATAATATAGGCCCTGAATGAAAAGGTTAGTTACCTTTAACATTTTCTGCTTTCTCTTCAAAGAGATGGGGATACTTGGACTTCATGTCCTCTTCAGCTTCCCACGTAGCCTCTTCAACTTTTTGATTTCTCCATAATACTTTTGTTGAAGCGACCTCCTTAATTCTCAACTTGCGAACCTGATGATCAAGGATAGCCACTGGAATCTCCTCGTAAGACAGACTATCTTTCACTCTGTTATCTCTGTAGGAGCAACCAGAGACGGGTCCCCTATGAACTTCTTCTACATAGACAAGTGAAATACTGGGTGTACGACAGCCAATTCTTGTGGCAACTCTAACTCATAAGCTACTTGCCCGATCCTTCGTAGGATCTTATATGACCCAATATGACGGGGACTGAGCTTCCCCTTTTTCCCAAATCTCATAACGCTTTTCATGGGAGAAACTATCAAAAACACCTAATCATCAATTTGAAACTCCAAACCTCTGTGTCGTACGTCCAACTAGGACTTTTGGAAACTTTGAGCTGTCTTCAACCGTTCCTCAATCAATTTGACTTTTTCCATAGCCTGGTGGACCAAGTCTGTTCCTAACCAATCGGTGATCTATATCTTCGCCCATATAAAGCCTCGTATGGTGCCATCTTGATACTAGAGTGATATCTATTATTATAGGAAAGCTCAATGAGAGGTAAGTAATTATCCCGGTTACCTTTAAAATCAAGGACACATGACCTCAACGTATTCTCAAATGCCTGAATATTGCACTCTGCCTGGCCATCTGTCTGAGGGTGAAAAGTTATGCTGAGGTTTACTCTTATGCCTACTCTTTTCTGAAAGGATTTCCAAAAGATTATTGTAAACTGAGTACCATGATCTGAAATGATGGACAATGGAGTCCCATGCAACCGGGCGATCTCCTGAATGTACAACTTGGAATAATCTTTTGTTGAATCTGTGGTCTTTACTGACAAAAAATACGCTGACTTCCTAAGTCAGTCTACAATTACCCAAATCGAGTCATGCTTCCCAACTAAGTAAGGTAAACCTGTTATGAAGTCCATATTTATCATCTCCCATTTCTAAACGGAAATTTCTATGTTCTGAGCCAAACAACCAGGCCTCTGGTGCTAGGCTATCATCTGCTGACAATTCGGACACTTGGTCACAATATCTGCTACGTTCTTTTTCATGTCGTTACACCAATAAATTTCCTTGAGGTCATGATACATCTTTGTGGAACTAGGGTGAATAGAGTACCTGGAATTGTGGACTTCTGTCATGATTCACTCTCCGAGCCCATCTACGCATGGAACGCATAGTCTACCTATGTACCTTAAGGTACTATCATCTCCCCCTTATTTAAAAGCCGTTGTCTTATTCTTGTGAATCCCTTTTTTCAGCTGCAATAAGTAGAGATCATTAAACTGTTTCTCCTTTACTGGGGCTACTAAGGAGGAATAAGCCTTGTTTTGAACAACTCCACCATCTTCGGAGTCCAAGAGTCGAACAACTAGATTCGTAAAGCGGTCGACTTCTTTCACCATAGTTCTCTTATTTGCCTCCACATAAGCTAAACTTCTCATAGAATGCCGACCAAGAGCATCGGCTACAACATTCACTTTCCCTGGGTGATAGAGAATGTCCACATCATAATCTTTTAGCAATTCAAGCTGCCTCCTCTGCCTGAGAATCTCTTTGCTTGAAAATATACTCCAGGCTTTTCTGATAGGTGAAAATATCAATGTGGACACCATACAAATAGTGATTCCAAATCTTTAGAGCAAACACCACTGCTACTAACTCTAAATCATGAATCGGATAATTCTTTTCGTGAATCTTAAGCTGTCTGGATGCATAAGCTACTAACATACCATGCTACATTAAAACACACCCAAGACCAATTTTCGAAGCATAGCAATACACTATGAACCTTTCGGTTCCCTCTGACAGTGTCAAAACTAGAGCAGAAGTCAGTTTAGTCAACGGAGCCGAGAGGAAAAACTTACTATCTTGGTTATACAACCCACTGTGGCATAATAGGACTCTAACCAATCCATGCCTATGATTACATTGAAGTGTACCATCTCCAATTCGACTAAATCTGCTATAGTAAGGCGATGATAACTTTGACTGGACAACCCCTATAAATGCGTCTAGCTATAACTGATTCTTCAACTAGACTGGAAACTTCAAAGGGTTCACCTAGCTTTTCTGGTTCTATCCCAAATTTCTTAGCAATATATAGAGTTACAAAATATAGGGTGGATCCTGGATCCATAAGAGCATAAACATCATAAACGAAGACTGTTAATATACCTGTGGCAACATCTTCATAAGCCACTGTATCCTGACGGCCTGCCAGCGCATACAAATAGTTCTAACCACCGTCTGTATTACCGGACTTTGCTGCACCATGCCCTTGATGGGCCTGAGAACTGCGGGGAACTGCTGAATTTGTGGATTGAGCTACATTATCTTCGGTATTTTGCTTTGTCGATGGACAACCCCTAAGAAAGTGGCCCTGCCAACTGCACCCATAGCAATCATCCGTGCCCTCACAACACACCATTGGGTGCCTCCTTCCATACTTGTTGCAAGTAGGGTGTGTAGGTAGGTTGTTCATACGTAACCACCGTTACCAACGCTCTCTAGCCTAACCCTAGCCGACTCTAAATGTAGCAAAAACTACTCTTGCCGCCGACCACCATGGCCAATTCGGCTGGTGGAAAACCTCCACCGGTGGTTGTTTCACCTAATATTCAATACTCACAACAATTTCCCAGCCTTATAAACTCCTTAACCATAACAAAACCTAAATCTTTGCCTACGGATAATGAGAATTGTGCAACAACTTTAAAGAACCCTACGACACAAACACGAGAGACTCCTGTTGATTTTCCTAATGGGATGAAATATGTTAACCTTTTTAAACCAATAGTGCAAACAAATATATCACCATTGCCTCTTAAATCGGTGGAGTATGTAAAAGGAGAACCACATGTGACCTGGAAACCGTCTGAGGTCAAGCAGATAATATTAGAAGAAAATCTTCAATATGCTATTTTGGGTAAATTTTCATATGATATAATTGAAATTAAGGAATTAAAGAATGTTATCCCTAAACAGTATGGTATTAAAGGTAATGCTACATTTGGCTTGATAAAGGATAGACATATATTGATTAGACTATCACTTTTAGAAGATTATGTGAGGCTATTATCTACTCTGGCTTATTACATCAAGGTGCACTCAAGCTACTGTCAAATAAGACCACTAATATGGACTCTATGGTTTAAAGCAAATGAGGAAACTTCTGTAGCATTGGCCTGGATTAGTTTTTTTGAATTGCCTCCTAACTTCTTTGTTAGAGAAGCGGTCTTCTCAATGGCATCTGCTGTGGGGAAACCATTAATTGTTGATATGGCTACTGCAAACAAAACTAGACCTAGCTGTGCAAAAGTAAAGGTGGAGATTGATTTGTTAGCAGAACACCCAAAAAGTATTCACATATCAAAAGTGAATGAGGAAACTGGAAAAGTTCATTCTAAGTGGATTCAAATCAAGTATGATTACCTTCCTAAATATTGTAATCATTACAAGCTTTAGGGGCATGATGAGAAGGAATGCAGGGCAATACATCCAGAACTGGAAAGAAAATATAGAGAAGAGATGAGGAAAGAGTACAATCCAAGTAGAAATAATAATGAAGTGGGTACTATAGCTACACAAAATAAAATTATGGGAAGTGGCAAGGTGGTAGGAAACATACAGGCCAAGCAAGAATGGTAAGGAAGAATAAGTACATAAAACCGACTAAATTGATTTGGTTATGGTTTTAATCAATAACCGACCCAAATCGAACCATGAACACCCCTAGCTAAGATGATGGCTAGCAGTTGGATCACATTATTGTTCAAACTGATTCACAAATTATCCAAAAGATTTTATTAGAAAGGTGGAAGCCACCATGGAATATTGCAATTTGGGTAGAAGAGATTCTAGAAATGGCCACAGATATGGAGATAAGATTCACTCACATTATGAGGGAAGGAAATCAAGTGGTTGATGCACTAGCTAATCAACCTCCAGATAAAGGATCGTTACAGTGCTACAATTTTCAGGAATTAGAGGTGGGTTAAGGAAGATTCTAAACAGTAATAAAACTCAAATTCCTTATTTGAGGATCATAACAACTTAAGGATGGTAGGAAAAAGGGAGTTACAAGGGAACATAGGACAAAAACAACACAAGCATAGAAAGAGTTCAATAACAGCAACATACAAGGCAAGTAGTTTTCTACATCAGAGGAACAAACATGCAACTAGCAAATGTGGAAACAATAACAGCAACAGGAAAGAGGAGAAAATAAGCTTACTGAGCAAAAGCTTCAAACTTTTGGGAAATGTAGCGGAGACTTCAACAAAACCCTTATATACAGTGGTTCTTTCTACACAGTTGTAGAGAAATACAACACAACAAGACAGGCGAGGTAACACAAAGCAAAAAATTAGAAAGCAGATGGGTTTGACTGAAGAAGACGTACCGTATCAAGGTGTTGAACATCTCCATGTGGTTAGCAAGGCATAAGTCCACTCGAAGGTGATTTAACACATGCAGTACAAACACAAAGTAGGGGTCATATGAATGAAGAAACAAATCAATAGAGAGACAACTGAATCACAATAAATGCATAAGAAGAAGCTTACTAAGCTCGTCAATCAGCTCAGAGTCGATTCCACCAAAAATTGAGGTGCAAATCAGGTCAAGCATGTCATGGAGAAGGATTTCACATTAAGATTGGGTCTGTTCATTATCTTTGCACCATCAATAGAGGAGAGAATAGTCGAGAAGAAGAGAGACAAAGGCAAAAAATTAGGGCAACAATACACAGATATTGCCACTTTCCTAATTTGCATGCAATTAGGACATTTTTTTAGTTTTTTACATTCTATATTTTGTTTGGGAGGGATCCGATTTGGGCTGGTTTTGTTTTGTTGAACTCTTTAATTTCTGAAAAATAAAAAGGCCCACATGGGCTAAATATAATTTTAAAAAAAGTAGGGTGTGTAGGACCTTGGTAACCCACACTGGTCTGTGTCTGCGGCCTTGTTGCGCTGAAATTTTTGTTGTTCTTATTAAATTTGGACCTCTGTACTGGTGCACTAGCTGAAGAGGGAGAAGGTCCTGATTTTGATTTCTTGAAGAACTGGTGATTACCACCTCCTTGAAATCCCCCATCGCTGAAGTTTCCTGTAGACGTAGCTCTCTTGCTGAATTCCCTATTCTTCTTTTGTTGTAGCCGCTCTTCTTCCTTCGGCCTGTCTTCGTTCCCTTGAACAAAGGTAACAATCTTAATAATGGTCATGTCATTGTTCAGAGCAACTATATTACCATTAGCTAACAAATCATCTGAAATCCCTAACACAAACCGCCTAACGGCCCTTATATTGCGCATCATGTCCAAAACATACTTGTCGAGAGCCACAAACTTGAGGTAGTACTCATTCACACTCATCTCATTCTGTTTAAGTCTCTCAAACTCTAAAGCCTTATCGTCCAAGACCTTAATGGGTAGAAAGTGCTCAATGAACGCGTCTACAAACTTCTTCCAAGTCGCAGGAGCCACATCTTCCCTTTGGGACTCTTCCCATCGTTCATACTGTGCGTGCTAGCAACATCCTTCACCGGGTGTGTAGCAAGTTCGCCGCTCCGTGTCTATAGCATGCATCATTCGAAATATCTTCTGAAACTCATCAATGAAGTTTTGTGGATCCTTACCCTTTTTGGACCATGTGAAAACTGGAGGTTTCATGTTGAGGAACTCCCTGGACCTAAAACTAGTCATTTCATCAATAGCACTCCGTCCCCCGTTTCGATCCCCGAGTAGCAAATAACAAGTAGTGTACCGGATAGCTTTTCCTAACATCTATAAATGCATTAGGGCAGAGCAATCGGGACCTCCGCAGCTTCCTAGTAAAGGGGCCAGATTCTGAACCCGATGCAACTCTCTGGGCCTGAGGGTTTACCTCTTGAGCAGTTGGACATTAGACCTTTGGCTAGTGGCTGAGGTTCTCTTATTGTACTTTCTATTGTGCATTTTCTGAAATACGTAACAAGCACGAGTTAGAAGAATTCCTAAAGTCTTAACTCTAATTGCACGATCTAGAGTATGAAAGAATTAAGACAATCTTGAATGCCTTGGTAGTTCACCATTTATATGCGTGGCCGGCACACACATATAAAGGAAACTCCACTGGACACGGCTTCATAGACTCCCTAGGAAACTTGATCCTAGTGCTCTGATACCAAGCTTTGTCACGCACCAAACCTGGGCCTAGATGTAATACAGAACCCGGTGCCTGACTACATGTGGCTGAGCGAACCAATTGGCTGACCGAATCAACATGTGGTATCATAACATATAGAATGCGAAAGATAAACTAACACATGCTGATATACTGAAAGTCTGAGTGATATAAATCAAAATACAGAAACGCTAACATAAGTCTGAAGAATAACTTGTAGCCAACATGGCTTAACATGAAAAGCCGGTTGTTACGGTTCACTTTTACGCGGACGCATAAAAGCTACTAAGAGGTTGTGGGTGCTCTAATTGGATTTTAGTATTTTAGAGTCGCCACCTAATTTATTAAAGGAAAACTAGGAGAACAAGGTTAAAAGGGTTTATCAAACAAGAGAAAAAACCTTTTTGGACTAAAGTTCGAGGTAAGGGTTCTGGTGATCTCCTGGGGAAGGTTTTACGCACCCTAGTATTAAAGATCCGTAGAATACGATTGACTTACGAGCTTCAATGTGTGATTATTGTAATTATTTGGTTAAAAGTGTTTAAGTTTCCGCAAAATGCCATTTAATCATATCATAACGTTCAAGGAAAATTTAAAAAAAAAAAAAGTCCCCTAGAAAAGGGGGGTTTTGGGTTTAAAAAATTCACGTAAGTGTTCAACTCACTTTATTGCCGGACTAAGACACACCCTGGATTTCTCCCGAGTAGAGTCGCTAATATTTTAGTCCTAATAAAATGAGTTTAGTACCTACGGGTTTTATTATACATATATAGAAAATATGGAGTGTGTGTGTGTGTGTGTGTGTGTGTATATATATATATATATATATAAGAAAAAATACGAGTTTTATTACTTAAGTCCAATTTCATCATCGTTAGCCTTACAATATGTCAAACTATTCTAGCTCAGATCCGTTTTACCTCAAAACTGGCCCAACAGGTTCTCTTTTGCTTTTTCGGTCCAAATACGAGTTTTATTACTTAAGTCCAATTTCATCATTGCAGCCCATAATATGTCAAACTATTCTAGCTCAGATCCGTTTTACCTCAAAACTGGCCCAACAGGTTCTCTTTTGCTTTTTCGGTCCAAAAACAAGTTCCTCCTCTGTGCGCAAAGTAGTCTTATTTTTCTCTAATTTTATCAAGTCTGCATTTCGTTTTCAAGCCCCTGAATTTTGTCCAAATCAGCCCAAGTCCAAAAAAAGTTCTTTGGGGATTACAAAAAAAAAAAAAAAAAAAAAAAAAAAAAAAAAAAATGCAAAATTTT
>NC_081343.1:24816636-24832035 GCF_029784015.1 Lycium ferocissimum
AGGAGAAATTTTTTTTCCAAGACCAACCTCAAGGGGTTGGGGTTCGGCCAGCCCTGGCCGTCCCCCCTCTCTCTCTCTCTTTTTTTTCTTTCTTTCTTTCTTTCTCCCACTCTTCAATTAAAATATGAACTCTCTCATCTCTATATATATATATATAATTCTCATGGCCATGTGAGGGGCACATGCCCCTCTCTAGATTTTTCTTTTCTTTTCCCTTCCTTTTATTTTTCTAGAATTTTCTTTATTTTCCAAGGCAAAGATGACTTATTTGTCATCTTTTTTTTCCACATGGTCAATATGACCTTTTTGGAACATTCAAGAGACCCATGTGAAATTCCCGTTTTACCCCTCGACTTTTCTCAATATTACCATTTTGTCCCTAACCTTCCGCATTATTTCCACGGCCCATTTTGCGAATTTCTCTTCTTGCCCCTAGCCTTTCTCAATATTTCCGTCCAATAATATTCATAAATAATATTCATAACCAACTTATGCACTAAAATAATTTTTTAAGATGGTCTTGCCCTTAACTTCCCGCAATTGTCTTAAAATATTCCGACGTACAAAATGCGGGATATAACATTCCTGTCCCACCTTGTCTTCCTTTCTCTTATCTTACCTCCGGCATCGCAACAGATTCTTAATTCAACCATAGCCGTGCCTCGTCCGTCCTCAGCACTAATTCCATTTTTGTAATTGGCTTAAACCATCGTTACATTTTTTCGTAGTGTCCTCGAAATGTCACAACCGCATTGTCCTTGCTAAACCTTCGCTCTTCTTATCAAATACTTACTTAATCTCATTCTTAGCATACCAATACTCACAGATGGCATCTTGTCCTTGTACAACTTATATACGACGTTCGATCTTAGACGTGGTTCTTTTCGTCCTCGCTATTTCTAAGTTGCACCATACCATCCTCTTATCATACTCTTCTCCTCAAACACGTCCACTTTCTAACGTCATATCATTCAAGATCTCTGCAAAACTTCTTGCTCTACTTTATATACCATCCGACTTTTGTTCACCTCATTCTTTGATTTTCCGATCTTACTAGCTTATTTCGGTAAAGGGCTCATTTGTAGCTCGAGCATCCATATCAAACACGTTACCGTGTCGAGTGTTTCCAACTCATCCTTGCATTTCCTCTCGCCCGCTTCCCCCCTTTGGTGTACTTATATCATTATCTATTTATATTTTGCCCCACGTCCCCGTTTTTCCAACCTCAATTAGGGCAGCACTTTTATTCCGACGATGAATATCCAAAGTTCTCTTGAAATCTTATCTTCATCCAACCTATCTCGGGTGCTTCCTTTGGTATCCTTGTTAGTTCTCCGTTTATGCCTGGCTTTTATTTTGCCTTACGTAAAATCTCATGATGCCTCCGTGTCGTCCCGTAACACACTATTCCTACATAATTCTCTCTCTCATTTTTTAGCACATATTCGTTCGTCCACGTTTATCCGTATCATACCGTTATCTTCTAGGCCTCTTTTATCATGTCTTGCGTCTTCCTATAACTTGGTCTTCCACAAGCCGACACTTTTGGCACTCATTTTCCTCGTTTCTCAACTTTCTATAACTTGGCTTTTCATCGTTCCATAATTTATGGCACTCGTGTCCTCCGTCACACGTCATAACCTATTGCTACACGGATGTCCCGCTTTTTTTTTTTTTTTTTTTGTGTCCTTATCCCGTTAGCTCCCTTTTCTCTTTGCCGATCCGATCCGCCCGTCCTAGGCGATCCCTAAGGTTTTCGCAACACTCCGACTCTAATCTTCCTTAAATTACTCCCCCTCCTCGTTGGTTTCTTACGTCAAAATTTGTAAAATTTTAAAAACTTCCGGAGGTCACCCATCCCGAAATTGCTCTCACCCCAAAGACGCTTAACTTTGGAACTTTGATAAAATATGACGCTTTAACGCCTTCATTGCGTCTACCTCACCGCATGACCTTCGACACATAATATTGAGTAAGTCGGAATCTTACATATTCCCAAAACGCCCTCACGACACATCCCGGAAGAATCGTCATGTTAATACCTTCCCCGTGACTATAATCTCATCATTTTTTTTTCCTACCTATCGATTCGCCGATGCCTTAATACATATTACTCTATTCAAACCTGCAGCCCTCTCTAGATCATCTCTTAATATCGCTTAGTCCATTCCAAATTCCTTGTTACCATATCCCCATCGACCTCCCGTACTATTATTTTCGCTAATTCCAATTTAACTTATTCTTCCAAAAAGGCGACCGCCTCGCTGACTCGATTAAATCCCATCATTACTATTTACACGACTTTTTCCAAACATATTCCCAACTTATATCTCATTCCTCATTTCCGTATCGATTCTAGAAAATTTCGGCGAAGTTTCCTCTGTATTTCTCACTACTCCCAAAACTCCCACGAGGAAATACCATGCCTCACGGGGACATCATCATATGTACACATCATATCATATCATATCGTATCATAGCCGCACAGGGCTCTCAATATTCATAGAAGTCCGAAAATAATGAATTTCCTCATGTGCTCAACATGACTGTACGTGTTACATTTTCTTGCTTACTTTCCCTCTCAAATTTTCAACTTTGCATTTCAATCGTATGCCAATACCTTACTTGACGTATAATTTTCGTACCTTTGCTTACCTGCGTGCTTTGTAACTTCCAATATCATCAATCGCTTTCTTCAGTCGACATCATTCTTTTGCCAGTAATCAAAGGTTAGTATACGGAATCTCATTTCCGATGACTTGGCTCTATGGCACGATCTAAGAGGTGAAAAAGGAGTAACCACCCTAGATGCCCCGTAGCCTCCTGTTTATAAATGTGGCCGGCTTCACACCATAAACAGGACTCTCACGGACACGAATTTGCAGACAACCCCTAGGGACGAATCAAGCTCGATATATACCAATTTGTCACACCCTTAATCCGATAGGGTGTGATGGGCACCCGACCCTTACCTAGGCCGAGCGAACCCACCGACTCTAGTAACACTCGTAACCATCTTGGGCCCTTAGCCATAACATAAATACATAATGAAACTTTTTCGGAGAGCAAACATACTTTTCGTCTCTTTCAAATCAAGTAAAAAATCTATAACATATAAAACTTATAATAAAATGCGTAATAATACATCGGCTTACATAGCCGCTTACATAACCGACATCTCATACCCACGACACATGCCGCAAAGTCTCTAACCCGAACATGAAACCATAACATGACAATCGACTCGGCGGCACTCGGAGAAAATGGAGCTCGCCAATCCGGCCGGAACATCTTCTACTAATATCTTCGCTCACCGTGTGGCATTGCGTGCATGAAACGAGCTCCCGAAGAAAGGGGTCGATACGAAATATGTCTTGGTATGTAAAGCATGAAATGTAGTAAGCGGGATCATACCGAAATAAAGAGTACAGACAATCATAGGACTTGCTTTTGAAAACATATATCATGCATATTAGTGTTATAAAATCATCGTAAAAACATATAGCGTGTCCCGGCCCTCTATTAAGGGACTCGGTGACTAAAATCATAATATGCAAATATAACGTGTACATGTAACGTGCCCCGGCCCTCTAATGAGGGACGCGGTAAATAGAACCATCATATGCATGAACATGCAACGTGCCCCGCCCCCCATGGAGGGACGCGGTAAAAGGGAATCATCATATGCCATCCACGGCCACCTCCCCGTATCATCATATCATATAACGTGCCCCGGCCCCACCGTTAGCGGGGACGCGGTAAATATACGTGCCCCGCCCTCCGCGGAGGGACGCGGTGAACAATGCAGAAATGTGTGCACGAATACATGCCTGCCCCGACGCGATGAAAGAGTGGCTACAGCTCGCACGAGCAGAGTAGTGAGAAACCATGCACATAAACCATTTCAGAGACTCAATGAAGTAAGCTGACATTAACCGACGTGGGATTCGCCTAAACCAATGTGGGATTTGCCTAAACCAATGTGGGATTCGCCTAAGGCGGCCTTACGCTCACCCCCCCCCCCCCACTTTGGGACTCGGCGTGCCCGAGGTTTGCCCCACTATTGGGTTTGCCACCACCGAGCTCGAACCAATTAATCATATTCCGAATATATACAAATCATATAACGTAAGCATATCAAAGCATCTTCAAAATCCGGACAAATATTATTATACCAAATAGCTTCCGGACATTACTCTAAAACATATCATATATCGAGCATCTCGAATATCGTAGAGATCATAGTCATATATCCCGAATCAATTCGGGCCCGCTTCGGAAAGTTACGGACCTTATATTATGGAATCACATACGAACATATGTAAGCAATCCGAGCCTTCCTATGAAAGATACGGATGTTCGTAGTTACGGAGTCGTTTAAAAACATCACTCTTTTGGAAACACAACTTTTATGCAATTTTGAAATCCAAATCTAACTAATGACATAAAGACCATATCTTGGTTGCATTAAGGATATGAATATCGAGAAACAAATAAGAATCATAAACATGCTCGGATTGCAAGAATAGAGTTACCTCGGGAAACGTGTCATAACTTACTTCCAACTAGACATGCCAAAAATAAAGAAAGTGGGCTTTACATACTTGGCCGCTTAAATTAATCAAAACTTGGGTCTCGACTTCTCACGATCTACAATAACGTCATTAGGTAACAATCGTTTGCCATAGCACTTAAGAACTCAATTCCACATTAACACTTCGTCTATGCAAAAATTTCGGCGGCATCTCCCCTATAACTTCCACGTCCCCCGAGAATTCAACTCGGCCAAATCAACAACAACCAAACCAACAACCATACCAACAATATCCATAGGTGATTCAAAACACATTCTAACATTAATAATTTCTCTTGTACACAATTCGACAACATTTCATTCATATTCAATCTAACTACGATAATACATTTCTTTCTTCCAAATTTATGAATGACACCAATAATCCATCCATTTACAACATTATTTCCATAAATTCAAGGAACTATGTTAGAATCACTTTAAGTTCTAATCACCGCAACCAATTACAACTTCAATATGAGTCATCAAACCTTCATTTTCATCACACATTCCATAACAACAACAATTAAAATACTAAGTAAAATGAGTCCATTCCTTCCACATCAAAACAGCTCATTCTTCGCCACAACACCCACATACATGCTTTCATGAACTTTCATCAATTTCTATATATCACAACATGTACAAAACATGCACAACCACAACAACCAAATTGCTAAATAAAATTAATTCATCACTTCAATACCATACAACACATATACGGCCAAACATGGCATGTACACGGCCATACACCAACACACATATTTTCATATATTTCATCCATTTCTACATTCTACGACATTCACAATCATCCATAACATATAAAAGAAGGTTAAACTCTTACCCTTTCCACTTAGCTTCCTTCGTGGCTAGAATTTGTAACTCACAAAAATAGATGTTCTACTTGCTCCAATGACCACTTCACCTTGCTAGGGACCTTCAATTAGTAAAAAATAATTTTTGAGCAAATTTTTTTCAAGGTTCTTGCTTTTCCCAAGCATTTTAAACCTAGCTCCTCTTTCTTCTTTTTTTTCCTCTCTCCAACTTCTTATGTTGTAAAAAAAATAGTGAACCCTCTAGATGACTTATTCTTGCTAATATATATATATATATATATATATATATATATATATAGATCCCACAAGCATGTGAGGGGCACATGTCCTCTTTCTTGAAACTCCTTTAATATTAAAAAAATAAGATACTAATTGTTCCCTTTTTCTAGAATTTTCTTCTTTTCTTTAAATTAAAAGATGACTTATAAGCCTTGGTCCATACATATAATCACATGGCCATAAAATAATGGGACCCACATACATATACACACACTCCACACGGCCAAATGGCCCTTTTCAAGAATTTTCAAGACTTTTGTGAAGTTCCCATTTTACCCCTAGCCTTCCACAATATTTTCATGAACCCGCTTTGTGAATTTTTTTTTTTTTACCCTTAAACTTTCATACCAATAAAAGATGACCACTCAACTTGTACATTCTAAAAAAAATTTATAACCTTATCATCAACTTCCCGCCATTACCTCGGAATATTCAAATGCACAAAATACGAGGTATAACAGAATCATTATCTTTATTATCTTCTGCAAGTGTGTCTTTTCTTGTCTCAGATAATATCTGATCAGTGATGTAATCCATTTCAACTTTGTTTAATCTTGTTTTAACTTCTTTAATCTCTTTTTTGACAGAGATTAATTCATATTGTAAATGTTGTATTGTAGGTTTTTTTTTCTCTTTAGAGGAAAACCTATTCATAACATTTTTCATGTTAAAAGGCTCAATGGACGGTTTGTCCTTGGATTGATTGATAATAATATTTTTTAATTCAATCAAGTATTTTTTTGTAATGACCCGTTTGGTCGTTATTGCATCTCCGACATTTTTTACCCTTTCCCGAGCTTGGTTAGCTCACTTTTGACTCGAGGGGACCGTTGACATGCTTCCCGAGGTTTTCAGAGTGGATTCGGATGACTTTTTGTGAAATTTGGGGCTTTAACGGAAAAAGAGTTGACTCAAAATTGACTTTTTGCCAAATGGATCTTTTTTGAAAATTCGTCGATTCTGAGAGGTCCGAATGATCATTTAGAACCTGTGTGTATATCTAGTTCGGTTCCCAATGCACTCGGATGCATTTTGGGACTTGGGTTTGGAAGTTGGTTACGAGGTATCGGGGGTTGACTTGGTCAACGAGACCTCCGACGGAAATTCCGAGGCCACGAGTGCGTTCGTAGAGCGTTTTTATGTATATATGCATATTTGGTTTGTGTCTGGGAGGTTTCGGGGTGGTTTCGAGTGTCGATTCCAAGTTTGAAAGACACCAGAATTTATCTGGTGTCGGGCGGCCGCCAAAGCAGTCGAGTGGCCGCCATGACAGGTGACCGCCATTGCGGAGCGGCAGGGCGATCGGGTGGCCGCCAAAGCGTAGTGTCACGGCCGATGGGGCTATGATGAGCACCGGGGCTAACCACCGAGCACCACTCATTCTATTATTCATCCTGCTTTCATTCATATTCCTTGTGCTCATAATCATGGAAAACTATTATCATTTGAAACCTATTCATTTTCATATACATGAGCCTTTCGGCTATCAAAATAATATATATATATATATATATATACACAATGAGAACTTGTGAGACCATACCACCCACAACTACGCATCTACGAGCCTCTACTAGAGTGCTAGACATAGGGACGGGACAAGACCCTATCATGTCCAAAACATACATATACATATATACCAAAAGAATACTCAATGGCACCTCGGGAAAGTGGAGTGCTCTCAAATCGACTGAAATTACTCATAGGAGTTCCGGATCACCTCCCTTTCTACTCGCTGGGAATGAACACGACGTCCAAAGAAAATGGACGTCAGTACGAACATTGTACTGAGTATGTAAGGCATAAACAATAATAATATATCAATGAAAAGAGGAGGCATCAAATGAGGAGCAATTTGTAACTGACTGTGAATCATAAAAGAAATAATGCATGCTGGCTTACTTTCATAATCATCATCATATCATGTATGCATATATATATATATATATATATATATATATATATATATATATATATAAGCTGCTCGACCATATAGGTACGGTGTGATAATCATTAGCATTAGCTCGCGTCCAGCCTCCGCGTCCGGTACCATCTCATGCCGCCCACTAGTGGTGTCGCCCATGCCATTTGGCCATGGTGTATACACCTCTCCTTGCGGTGACCGCCATATAGGCACGGTGTAGCATCATCATCATATGCTCATCATAACATACTCATCATAACAGACTCATCATAATGCATGTATGAAAGTTCAAGGACAAATATACTTTGTCGGGGTGACGTAAGGTCGTGAACCCCCGATTATATTATGGAGCATTCATAAGCATTCTGCCTCACCTTGAAGGAATTAGCATATAAGGTGAGTGTGTATAATAATTAACATCAATAGATTATAGATAGCTTCATTAGCTTTATAGGAACATCATATCGTGGACTCTAGAATCTTTAGACTTAAGCTTATCATCATCATTATCGAACTCATAGTGTATCTCTTATCTCATATGGCTACTCATGAACAAGGACTCATAGTATTCTTGAAGATAGGAGATCCATGAAGAAGGAGGAAACTCATACCATAAGATTCATGCCTTAGAAAGAAAGGACTAGCCTCACATACCTTTGTCGTTTAACTATTCTACTGCTTGCTCATTTTCCTTCAATGCACACGTTCTACCTTCAAGAGAATTCGTATCGACATTAGCTAAACAATTACAAGAACGTGCTTACTAAAGCTAGAGAAAATTGGGCAGCATTTCCTTTGTTTATACTACTTCCTCCATATTCCATATCAACTCCCAATCATTCATAACAACAATCACAATATCATAAACAACAATCGTCATTCATTTGCATTATCCGCATTTAGCAATTTCACTTCAATTCCTCCATAATCATGACCATAGTTCACTATCGCGTTCTTTCATATACGATGCTTATTCCATGTTCTAAATGTCATTCATAACCTCCTTACAATCACAATATATCCATTTTCATGATTCATTCCAACTACTACTTAACAATAACACTATTCCCACATTTATGACCCATTTTCTATATTCTACTTCAATCCAAGTGTTTCAACTTTTCAATACTTCAAATAACATTAAAATATCATGAAACTTACCTTAGATAGTGTAGGAACAAGCCTTGAGTGGCAATACTCTCCTTGCACCCAAACCCTAATTCACTTCTCTTGGAATTTCTTGGCTTGGATGACTTTAATGTGTTTCACACTCTTGATTTATATTGGTCTGATGAAGTTGATCACCAATTTCCTTTGGTTCTTGTGGATGAAGAGTGGAGAAGGTTCTAGAGAATTCTTGAGTTGTGGAGTGGAAATGAAATGAATTAAAATGAACTTGGGTCCCTTATATCAACGTTTAAGTTCTGTCCCGACTAAGATCTACGGACCAACATACGGTCCGTATATTTTATACTGGCCGTATGTCTGGCCGTAGATCTGGTCTAGAGAGACATGCCATTCTGGGCTGATTATACGGCCAGACATACGGCCAGTATAATTTATACGACCAGTATGTTGGGCCGTATAATGCCCAGTGGTTCCGAAATCATTCCCGTCATCTCGTTTGATCTCCGATCCTTATGGAACCTTCTTGACACTTGTTTAACACCTCATTACCAATCTAAGGGACGTTATAACTCTTCTCCAAAGCATCATTGGAATGTTATTAACTCGATACTCGTAATTCTTGTCCGACATACAACATATGACTTGCTTTCCTTAACAACTTTCTTTTCTTACCTTAGATGTCTTTGAAATCTCGTTTAGAATCATCAAATATTATTTATTACTTATCTAAACATCGTATAAGTCATGCCGTTCATTAGTCTATTCACTGTACGCTAATGGGAAATTTTTAAGGTGTAACATTCTTCCCCCCTTTTGGAACATTCGTCCTCGAATGTTAAGTTATTGGGGATCCTAGAAAATTTTTTCCGGAGTTTCCCCTAAATATGACACTAACATCCTATCACAACAACTCATAATAACATTGCCTCATAGGGCCACAACATAATAGCAATATAAATTGGCCACACACGACCCATATGCATAAAAGAAAAGCATACATACCTTATAATCTCGATGTCTCATCATAGATCTCTTCCGGGGGCTGAAATAGATGCGGGTATGTGGATTTCATCTTCTCTTCCGCCTCCCAAGTCATCTCTTCTCGGTTGTTATTCCGCCATAAGACCTTAACTGAAGCTACTTCCTTGTTTCGAAGTTTTCGTACTTGCCTGTCTAATATGGCAATAGGCACTTCTTCATAGGCTAGCTTTTCTGTGACCTGAATATCATCTATTGGCACAATCTTTGTAGGATCTCCAACACATTTGCGGAGCATTGAGACATAGAAAACTGGATGGACTAATTCAAGTTCTGAAGGCAAGTCCAATTCATAAGCTACTTGACCTACCTTGCGGATAATCTTATAGGGTCCAATATATCGAGGACTTAACTTTCCTTTCTTGCCAAATCTCATCACACCTTTCATTGGCGACACCTTCAAAAACACCCAATCATCAACTTGAAATTCTATGTGTCACGACCCAGCCCCGTGGGCCGTGACTGGTGTCCTAACTGGACACCTACACGTACCTACCTGTCAGACTAGGCGTACCAATCGGCTAATTCCATTTAGACATACATAAATTCACCCAGGCGTAACATACATCGCATGAAAATATATATATACATACATAAACATACGTAGACCTGTACACTAGCCGCTGAGGCTATCATAACAGACAGAGTCGTAAACTCAAACATACGTACCTGACCAGTGACAACCCACAAACCACGTCTACGGGCCTCTAACATACGTAACGTAAAAGAAGACGGGACGTGGCCCCGCCGTATCCAAATAGTCATACATATTTAACATATGAACAATGTAAGATATATACCAAAAAAAGTATCGGCCTCCGATCAAAGGGAGCTCTCCTAAAACGACGGGCAAGTCCTAGACCGGTGGCGTATCACGCGGTGCGTCCGCCCCGTGGGCGTGTAACACGGCCCCGTAGAAAGGGGGTCGGCACGAAAGTACCGAGTATGTAAAGCGGAAATGTAACATACATAATTAAGATAACCGGAATCAAATATGTAAAATCGTAACAGACGGAAGTACAGAAATAGAGCGGACAGAATCGGATTCATAGCGGAGTCAGACTTACAGAGCGTACGTACAGTAATCATAAGCGGAGTCGGACTTACGGAGCGTACGGACGAGCTCGACAAAACTTAACTCAAATGTATGACGGATTAATCGTTGTCCGAATCCGATTTTCGAAGTGTGACGAACGAGTTATGATCCAAATCGGACATACAGACTGTAACAGACAGAATCATGCATGCAGAGTCATAATAACATACGTACGCATAAATCGGATATCGATCCCCAATCACATATACAGACAGTATCCCGGCTCTTTAGTAAGGACGCGTATCGTAACCCGCCCTCGTAGTACGGACGCGGTGGACGTACGCGTCGTATCAATGCTATCCGTCGCCATCCCCATAATATCACATAGCCGGCATCATAATCGGATCATAATCGGATACGGACAGATCCCGCCCGCACAATCCGAGGGACGCGGTGAACAATGCAAGTGGAAGTGCACGTAATTACGTAACTGGCCCGGGCCAAGGAAGCGCTGAGGCATCCACGAACGTACAAATGAGAAACCATATGCATACGGACCGACGGACGGACTTAACAAAACCGAAATAGTTCGGAAAACGGCATCAAACTAGAGCAATCGCATTATATCGTAATCGCAGTGTCCAGATCGTTCCGAGATATCGGAATAATATCAAGATTCAGATAGACGGTTATAATACTCATTGGTTAGCGGACGGAAACATAATTAAGAGTTACCCGTGAAAAACGGTATGTGAAATAGATCAATTTGAGCCGTACCGGGAATATCGAGGTTTTGTGGCCCACCTCGACCCAACCATAGTACAATACATAAATTATGGATAATAACCCTTAGGGATTCGTTCATAATCATCTTAGGGTGTTTCGACTCCATTTATGGAAGTTGCATACTTATAGGTCAATTGAGAAGAAATTGGTTCAATCTTACTGAATGATTTGGCGCTATTTCCAATCTCGAATTAGAAGTACGATCGAGGCTCGTCGTCAAGCCTCTTGACTCGAACATGCCAAAGAATAAAAGGGCAAGGCTTTACATACCTTGATTGTGCCTTACGCTCGTCCAATCTCAATTCCGTTTCGTCGAAAATGCAAATGGTCACTCTTACCGCTTACTATTCATGCTAGTTAACATCTCAATCTTGGGTTTCTATTTGGCTACCGAAATTTCGGCAGCACCTCCCCTATGAATATGACACCCCCGGGATTCAACTCGGCTCAAAACAACCAACAACAACCCAATAACAACACCAACAACATCAACAATCCACACAAACTACATTATAACATAAATAGTCTCCTTTCTACATAACTCAACAACTTCCATCCAACTTCACACTAACAACTAATATCAACATTTCTATATTCATTAACTAATGCAAGATTAGACAAATACATTCCATTAGCATTCCATACATTATTCACAAATTCAAGTATTCCATCAATTCCTTATTCCATCCAAACCTTCTACAAACACAACAAAGTCTCCAAATCACATTGTCTCCCTTACTAATTATTAACAACAACCATAATTCACATTTAGAACCTTTCTTCCATCATTATATAAAAATCATACAAAATTCACATAAATTCCCATAATGACATACAACTTCAATGCCAATTCGAGTCATTAGGCCCTTATTTGCGTCACTAAGATCATAACAACACAATTAGCACATCAAACAAAATTAATTCACTTTTTATTTTGCCTCCCACACCACACGGCCACACCTATGTTTCCAACTTCCATCAAATTCCTTCAACTTTCATTTCCAACATGAATTTCCATCATAACCACAACTAGAATACAACATAAAATTCAACACATCTTCCATACACAACCATGCACATACACGGCCACAACACAACACACACCACACGGCTTACACACACACAATCACAATATCCATGATTTCCATGCAATTTCACTTATTCTAACATTCACAAATCTTCCATAACATAAGAGAACATAGAATCCTTACCTTTCCAACTTCTTTCCACTTGCCAAAGGAAGCACTTTCTTGCCTTGAAAATTATACCAACTTGAAGAACACCTTGAACTTAGTATGAATTCAAGAAGAACCAAATTTTTGAATCAAAACCCAAGCTCCAAGAATTTTTTCTTCTTTCTTTTCTCTCTTCTTTCTCCACGGCCGAATGGCCTTTCTTTTGTGTTTTCTTGATTTGTTTGATTTCTCTTGAAAATTCTAGACACACACATGGATATATATAATAAGCCCCTTAATAATTTGTCACATGGAATTAATTTTCCATGGACTTGGGCTAGCCTCATGGCCGGTTGGGCCTCCCTCCTTGGGCTTCCATTTTCATTTTATTTCTTGGAGCCCAATTGGCTAAAATCTTATTTTACAATTTCCGAAACAAATTTTCAAAATTTCAAATTTGTCCTTAGCCCTTCTCCATTGTTTCCGCATTCAAGCTTCCATATCCGCCACACTACCAAGAAAAATTCAAACATGGCCTCCTTTCTCATAAATCACAATTATTTCGAATTTTCGATTATGCAAAAAGGCGGGGATATAACACTATGTCTCGCCGGCGGTTGTCCGTATAAGATTTTTGGAAACATTGGGCTGTCAATAATCGATTCTCGGATCACCTTGACTTTTTTCACTGCTTGTTGAATCAACTCAGGGCCTATTAGTTGTACTTCTCCGATTTCAAACTATCCAATTGGAGACCTGCACTTCCTTCCATATAAAGCTTTATACGGAGCCATTTGAATCTTTGGAATGGTAGTTATTGTTGTATGCAAACTCAATAAGGGGTAAGTGGTCATCCCAACTACCACCAAAATCTAGAACACACGCTCATAGCATATGCTCTAAGGTCTGAATAGTACGTTCGGCCTGCCCATCAGTTTGCGGATGAAATGATGTGCTAAGCTTTACTTGAGTACCTAGACCTTCTTGAAAAGATTTCTAGAACTTGGCTATAAACTGTTCTCTTCTGTCTGTAATAATGGATATTGGAATACCATGGAGTCGCACAATCTCCTTAAGATACAATCTTGCATAATCTTCTGCACGAGTATGTGGTTCGACTTAGAAGAAATATCGCTTTCGTGAGTCTTTCCACGACTACCCATATAGAATCATGCTTGCATCGGGAACGAGATAATCCCACAATAAAATTCATATTGATCACTTCCCATTTCCAAGTAGGAATTTCCATTGCTTGCAATAATTCACCTGGCTTTTGATGTTCGATCTTCACTTGCTGACAATTTGGACATTGAGCTACAAATTCTGCTATGTCTCCTTTCATGCCATCCCACCAATACATCATCTTGAGATCATGATACATCTTCGTCGCTCCTGGATGAATAGAATACCGAGAACAATGAGCTTCTTCTAGGATTTGACGTCGCAATTCTGCCACATTCGGAACACATAGCCTGCCTCGGTATCTAAGAATCCCATCCATAGAAGTTTCAAATGGGGACTTCTCCTGTCACGACCCAACCCCGTAGGCCGTGACTAGTGTCCGAATTGGACACTCATATGCCCCCACTCGAATTAACATACTAACTTGCATAAATATAAATAATCACATATGATCTCGCATTAGCGCATAATAGCTAATGGGGATTATCACAAAATAGTCAACATGTGTCGAAAGACGGCTAGGCCGTCGTAATGTACATATCATATCGAGAATAGCCGATAAGGCTACCACGGCGTGTAAAAAAGATCGCCCAAACCTGTATCACACATATACATAACCGTACGTATATAGCGACACCCGTACACATGTCCACGCACCGCACGAACGAGTAACAAAATCATATGACGGGACGAGGGGCCCCGTCGTACCCCCGAATAAATATATACATAAGCATCGAAGAGTATATATATACCAAAATATCGGCTCCGGACGAAGGAGCACTCCCGGAGAAAAGTTAATAGGTGTCCTAAGCGGGTGGATCACCAAGTCGAGCGTACGCCACCTCACGGGCATGAACGCGTACCCCGAAGAGGGGGTCGGTACGGAATATGTGCGAGGTATGTAAAGCGTAAATACGGAACCATAATAACGAATATTTAAAATAGATGTGATATGCAAAATGTCAAAATATTTAATCAAAATATAATTCATGCATAGGCTCTTAGAACGATGGTCGCCCGCATCGATGGCGCCATACCACAAGATCACACCGAAAGTTTCATATCTCCGTAACCCGACATATCCCCGTAACACATCATAGCCAACCATAACACCACACACGACATAACAACAAATATAAATGGACCCGGCTCTCTAACGAGGAGCTCGGCGAACCGTAACACAAAGATCACACCGGAATATATCATAATGCGCACGAAATATAACCGGCCGGGATCCGTGAACAAGGCAATAACCATAAGCACGAGCGGGTCGTGAGTAACCAAATGGGTAAACACATAAGTAAACAAGTCATCTTTCAAAATTTGATGGCCAAGTATGCTTGTCGACACTCAAAAATACATGAACGAGTTTCGGGTCAATCGAATTAGTATACAAAAGTTACGAGCTTTTGAAGTCATTTTCGTGTGTCTAAACATGTTAT
>NC_081343.1:24832135-24839181 GCF_029784015.1 Lycium ferocissimum
GCTGGTAGATCCCCGTGTCTACCAACGATTCGCCCCGTGGAAACATCATAATGCCTAGTGCGCATGGCTAACGCCAAAGGCCTACCGCCCTTTCCACTCTTCTCTAGTCTTGAACTCCCTCTCGATAAAGAGTATACTCAAGGATATCTCCGAATCTCCGATGGCTGCATCTCTGTGCTGCCAAAAGGGGTCCGCGCCGTGGGTGCCTCGCTAGTGCAAGAAACTTCATGATTTGCCTGACTGTGGGCCTCTGTGGAAATAACAGGTGGTCATTTAGTTTGTGTCGTCTCCTTAGATAGGTTTCATTGTTTTCTATGGCATCCCTAATCTCTTCCAAGGTCGGAGTCATCTCAATTCCACTGAAGTGGAACAACATTTCCTTATCATCCCAATGTCCGGCTGACACCTCTATTAGTTCCAGACGACCCTTCACCGTCATGATAGCTGGTGGGTGACCTAGAGTGTAGCTAATTATCTTTTTGTAGGCATCACCTAACCATGCCCACCAAGCCCTCAATAAATTTGGAGCCTTGACAACTATGTCAAAACGGACGTCGCCTTCCATCTACAAAACAGAACAAAGTTAACATTCCCCCATCCCTTTAGGTCAACGGTTCATCACATAGACACTAAACATGCTTTCACACAAGATATAACGAGACGCGGCGCTCTTTCGGTCATGTAATCGTCCGAACACAAGCGCGGTCTCTCTTAAAGAGCTTTAGGTAGGTCTGAGATACACAACGCTCGTGTAACACCCCAAAAGTTTTTTTTAAACTAATACTTAAATTTTTGATTGATCATATCTTTATAGTAAGGATATATTTACTTCGCACTCCCTACGTGAATTTGACGATATATGAAAATTGCTTACTTTAGATTGTGTTAATATCTACAAGGAAGTTTCGTGATGTTGTTATGTCTACCACTTATCATCCTCTTAATAAATTTATTATGAAATACAATAGATATAGATAAGTTGGGCAGCCTTTTTTTTTTCTCATCCTTATCCAAGTAACATATATACCTTTTTGGCTCTTATCCTCTCCACCACCTCCAATTTTGTTTTCTCCAAGAAAATGAAACCCTAAAACTCCTCTCCTCTCATCAAATTCTACCACTAAATCAATCATCAAGACTTGTTTTGGTTGAGCCACAAACTACTCCACCCGATTGAGGTAAGTTACAAAACCTATTTTTGAACTGGACAGTTGTTAGTGTTTTCAGCATATTTCCTTGTATAAAATTTCGTTTTAAGTGATACAAGCTGTTCTAGAAAGATATTTCATAGCCTTACAACTTTCATTCAGGATCTAAAACCTAGTTTTGCTTGTATTTACTAGAAAATGGGTGATGAAGTACAGGGCAGGTGCTGCCCAGATTTCTATTTTGCAAACCCTACATGTACTACAATTGGTAGTTTAAGCATATATTTTTGTACGAAATTGATATTGGGGTGATTAAATTTCTATGGAGCCCCAAGACATATATCTACAACTTTCATTTAGGCCACAAAGTCTAGTTTTGTCGTTTACCTGTTTGAAACTGAGCCACAATACAAGACATTAGTACTGTCCAGAATTTCTATTTTGATAGTTTAGGGTGATTCTCACTGATATCATGTTTAGTTTCGACGTGCTAAAACCTGGAACTTAAATATATATTTGATTGTGTATTTAAGGTATATATACTCTTGTACAAGCTAAGAGGAATTGTTTGACGAAGTGGACTTTGGTGATAGCAACCATGGAGGCTCAAATGCATTAAGGAGCAAAAAAGGTCACCACTAAGATTCGGGACGAATCTTCTATAAGAGGGGGAGAATGATAGCAACCAAGGAAGCTTAATTTTCAAGCCAGTATTTAAAAGCCATCAAGATGTTTTACGGGCTTCATTTGGTAATGACATATCTTCAGAATGCCATGAGGAATAGCTCCACTTCAAAGGAGATCTTCTGGGAAAGTCTTTACTAATCGAGGCCCAAATCAAGACCAAGATGAAAGTTGATTATGGCCCAAAAACATGCCCAAAGAAGAACAAGTTCAAAGAGCCCATACTTGTGTTTCTAGAAGATCATTTAATGCTATGTTGACTACATTTAATGTTTTTATTGAACAAAGTGTTGGTGGTCTTCTATGCACATTGGAACAAATGTTTGGTGGTCTTCATGCACATTGGAACAAATGTTGGTGGTATTCTATGCACTTTGGAATAAAGAATTGGTGGTCTTCTATGCGGCTTGAAATTGCACCTTAATTAATTTAGTTTGACCAACTTTGAAGTCTAGAGTGTTCTTTATTTTCTTTAGGGTAGCATACCATTTCTATAGATAAGGGGTGTTTTCTTTTCATTGTAACTAAGTTTGATTATTAATAATATTAGCCTTGTGCTTGTGGAGACCTTTGAGGTTCTCTTTTGGGTTATGCCCTTTTTGTTCTACTTTGAACCGCGACTCGAGGATTATTCGATGGTAAGATTCCTTGTTTGAGTTCCCTCCTCCATTTCTTCTTTTTCTTAATTGATTCAATTCTTCTTCACTATCAAACAACGTTTTAAGTATTAAATACTTGAACTTGTGTTCTTCTTTCTCAAGAATCAAACCTTCCCCCTTTCTAATTTTCAATTCTAAAATCTTCCGCTATCCGTGTTGTTATCAAGTGATATCAGAGCTTTGGATGGTTGAGTATTCATATACTCACCCGATCTATTGATTTGAATTCAAAAAAAAAAAAAAAAAAAAAAAAAAATGAAAGGGAAAGCTTAAAAAAGTTTTTTTTTGTCAAGTGAAAAGGCCGTCCTTTTAATTTTTTATTTTTTTGGTTTTTAAAATTTTTTTGTTTTTTTTTAAATTTTGCGGGTTTTATCTCACCCTTTTTTTAAATTCCCTTTTTTTTTAAAAAAAAACCCGTGGGAAAAAAATCTTATTTTTTTTTTCGATTTTATTTTTCTTTTTTTTTATGTTCTCTTTTTGAATTTTTTGTCATATTAGAGTTGTCTAGTAATTTTTTTTTTTTTTTTTTTTGGGTGTTTTTTTTTTCGTTTTTTCTTTATTTCTTGTTTTTCTTTTTTCCCGTTTTTTTTTTGTGCCCTTTTTTTTGTTTAAATTTTAAATTTTAAAAGCTTTGGAATTTATTGGGGTGTTTGAGTTGAAAAAAGTAAAAGGCGAGATTAATTTTAAAAGCCTATTGTGTGATAAGGGGGGAGATTCTTTAAAGGATAAACGAAGGGGGGATTTTTTGGTGATTTCTTTTTTTCAACTTTTTTGTTTGAAATTTTGGGGGGAGGCTATATCCCTGGATAAAAAAAGGAAAAAGATAAAATATTAAAAAAAAGAGATGAAAATGACTTTTAGTTAAAAACTTAAAAGAAAAGCAATGATGATAAAGAGAAAAAATAATTCCAAAAAATTTTAAACATCCTTCCCCAAGAGGGGTAAAAGGGATGAAAAAAAGGGGAAAAAGGGGCAATGCGAAAACCAAAAACGAAATTAGGTCCCCCAAAAGTAGTAGAGGAATTCTTGGCAAGTATGTCGGTGCTTATGATGTTTCAAATAACATATTCTTCCAAGGAAAGCAAGGAGTGTTTCTTCATCGGTTGGATCATTTTCAATTCAAACAAAAGTGAGGATGAGCGACAAAAAGAAAGAGAGAAGTAAGGGTGAGAAACTTGACAACTCAAGAGAGGAAAAAGGATGGTGATGAGTGAAGGGAGTGAGTTGTTAAGCGTAAATAAGTGGAAAGAATTGAGTGAAGTGAGCTCGATATGAAATGGGGGTGAACAAGTGCATTGAGAGATGAGGAAAGAAGAGATTAAAAGAATTGAGTGCATAAGTGTGAAAGATTCTTGTTCAAGTTCTAACCAATTAACTCATTCTTTTTATCTCTTCTTTTTCCTCATCTCTCAAGTGCACTTGTTCACTCTCTATTTCACCTCTTGAGCTGACTTCACTCAATTCTTTCCACTTATTTCTGCTTCTTAACAACTCACTCCCTTCACTCATCACTTCCTCTCCTTTTTCCTCTCTTGAGTTGTCAAGTTTCTCACCCTTACTTCTCTCTTTCTTTTGTCGCTCATCCTCACTTTTGTTTGAATTGAAAACGATCCAACCTACAAAGAAACACTCCCTTGCTTTCCTTGGAAGAATATGTTATTTGAAGTATCATAAGCACCTACACACTTGCCAAGAATTCCTCAACTATCTTTTCGAGGACTTCTAACATCAACTCTGGATTTTTGGTTTTCTACAAAGACTTGACGTGTCCCTTTGGTCCTTCTTTCATACGCCTTGCGCTTCAATTTCCCTCATTAGATGAAGGATAGTTTGAAGATGTTTTTTGGAATTATGTTGTTTCTTCTTTTCTTTCATCCCACTCATCATTTGCTTTCTTCATTGCTTCATAGAGTTTTCGTAACCAATAAAAAAGTCATTTTCATCTCTTTCTTTAATATTTTATCTTCTTCCTTTCTTTGGTATCCATGGATGTAGCCATAACCTCCCAAAGACCCGCAAATTACTTAATTACAAACAAAAAATTGTTAGAAGCAAAAAGGACCTCAAAAAGAATCACACCCTTTACGTTTATCACTCAAATGCCTCTCAACACTCGTGTATCACACAAGTAGGCTTTTACCTCAAAGCATCTCACCACTCTCGCCTTTTTACCACTCAAGGGCTGCTCCTCGAAGTTCTTCAATAAACCAGCAACTCAAACACCTCAAAGTAAGTTCCAAAGCTTGGTTCAAGAATGGGGTTTATGTCAAACAAAGAAAAGGACAACAAAAACTTAAACGGACAGGAAACAAGAAATACACAATGAAAATAAAGAGAAAAAAAAAACACGAAAAAAATTGGCACGAAAAAAAAGAAATAGACACAAAATTACTAGACAACTCTAAGTATAGACAAATACTTCAAGTATCTAGTAAGAGAACATAAAGAAACTAAATGCAAGAAATAAACACTTTCAAGAAAAGATTAACATATCAATGAGTTTGGATACAAATGTGTTGTAATGACCTTTGCATTCCTCAAAGTGACTCTTGAGTTCCTTGATGACCAAAAGTCAAAGAACCTTTAAAACTAATGGGATTTTCAAGAGATAACAACCACAATGGATTTTCCAATAATTTAAAGTCACCAAATCACAAGATAAAGCTTTGAACAAACCAAGAACAAGTGAAGAAAACTAGAGAAAGACTTGGTGACCTGCGCATTCACTTGAGCAAATTTTTTAAAAACTTTTTGGCTACTGTTCACGTGCTACAGTGTTTTTTCTTTTTTTTTTTAGATTTTTTTTTTTTGGTATTTAGAATTCAAATCAATAGATCGGGCGAGTATAGGAATACTCAACCATCCAAAGCTCTGATACCACTTGATAACAACACGGAGCCATAAGACTTTAGAATCTGAAAATTATAAAGGGGAAATGTTTGATTCTTGAGAAAGAAGAACACAAGTTCAAGTATTTGATACTTAAAACGTTGTTTAATAGTGAAAGAAGGAGTTGAATTCAATTAAGAAGAAGAAGAAACAGAGGAGAGAAGTCAAACAAGGAATCTTACCATCGAAGAATCCGTAGCCGCGGGCTCAAAGTAGAACAAAAGGGCATAACCCAAAAGAGAACCTCAAAGGTCTCCACAAGCACAAGGCTAATATTATTAATAATCAAACTTAGTTACAATGAAAAAGAAAACACCCCTTTATATAGGAGAAATGGTGGCTGCCAAACTAAATAAAATCAAATGGTCTATGGCGTACACAATTTGAACTCCTCGAGTTGTGGTAGAACTTGTTGTGTGGTAAAACACCAAGGTTTGTGTATAAAATTGAACTTGGAATATCTTTATTTTCTGGAATTTTTGAAGTATCTTGATGCGTTGTTTCCTTTCTCTTCATCTTATATCATTGTATGTTTATTATCTCAAGTATTGCAAAATATTTGCTAAATCGCCCACTTGTACGAATTGCTTGATCATTTTGCATTCTTGTTGGGACTTTGTCCTTCTTGTTGCAGTGACTTTGTCACCGATATCGGCATGCCTCTTGATTCGGATCTTGCTTTATTCGACTTTGGATTTACATTTCATCTTGATGATGGACTTTTGTCCATTTTCGAGTATGAGTGGAAAGCCACTTTCAACATGGCTCTTGATTCTCTTGATTATTGGGTGACATCCTTTCTTGATTTGGGGCTTCGGTCTATCTTGATATTGATTGTGCTTGGTGTGATGGCATGACGTACATATTGGGCGAAATTGGTTATTTGACAAACTCTGTGGAATTGATTTATAAGCTTTCTTGACACTTGAGCCTTCGAATATTGATTTCGACATTCGGAAACTCTTCAAGGTTTTGATATTTGATACTTTGTGTCACGACCCAACCCCGTAGGCCGTGACTAGTGTCCGAACTGGACACTCATATACATATCTGTTAGACATAATCAAACTGAAGCTGAACATCATATAGAAACTTTGTGCAAACATACGTCATCTCAAAACGTCACATACATATATCATGGTAACCTGTGTCCTGAGGAGTCACGATCAATCAAAAGATACATAGTACACAAGCCGACAAGGTCGTGTCATGACGATGTGAAAGTCCCAAATACTATCCAAGGCCCAAAGGCACAAACCAAAATCCCAAAAATATATCCCCGCAAGGCCGTACGAAGGAACGTCCCCAAAAAAAAAGACCAACAAAAATTATCAAACCCCCCTATGTTCAAAACCCAAGAGTATCAATAGGAAAAGGGGACGGGGGGCCCCCGTCCGGAT
The DNA here is from genome assembly GCF_029784015.1 of Lycium ferocissimum. Classification (NCBI taxonomy): domain Eukaryota; kingdom Viridiplantae; phylum Streptophyta; class Magnoliopsida; order Solanales; family Solanaceae; genus Lycium; species Lycium ferocissimum. The sequence goes on from NC_081343.1 coordinate 24,838,916, forward strand.
AAACAAAATATATATATCAAAGATCAGCCCCAAATCTAGGCTCCAATAAGAGCCTCCGCCCGGGGGTAAAGTCCTAAGTTTGGGGGGACACCCCAGTATATGTCCCCGGGGGATGGCCCCAACCCCCCCAAGAAATTCCGGCCCTTTTCTTAGTATTAAAATATTATTTTTAAATTGGGGAAAATTTGTTTTCGGAAAAGGCAAGGCTATTTTCCGCTTTGTTTTAAGGGATAAGTTGCTTATGATTTTATTGGTATGGAATATTA
>NC_081343.1:24839281-24852128 GCF_029784015.1 Lycium ferocissimum
GGTTCAACTACAAAATTATAAGCCATTTTTGTAAAGCAAAGTTGTCACTAATTTATATGTTTAGGGACGAAATATCTTTTCGTATATAGAAGGTTGTCTTTAGTGACTAAATTACTTTTGTAGTTTACTTTTGTTAACTACAAAATATATACTATAACTTAGTGACAATTGATGTCGTCACTAATTAAATTGAAAAATTGGTGACGAGGTAGTTTTGTCGGTATTAACACACTATTAGCTACAAATTTTTTTACTTTCTTGACGAATGAGTTTGTCATAAATATTATGCATTTGGGGACAAAAAAAAAAATTCATAGTTAATGCAACTTTATTTAGCGACGAAATACTAAATTGTCTTTATATACATTTAGCGACCGGTGTTTAGGAATGACCAATTTGGCCAATTTTTTTAAATCGCGAAAGATATTTTGTGACGAAATATGAATTTTAAGTGACCAAATAATTCGTCACTGATAACCGAATGCCTAAATTAATACTGCTTCAGACCGTAAAAACTTTTGAAGATTCATAACAAGGAAGGTACATTCAATAAGTATCATGTTCTTTTTCATTCTGCAACCCCATTTTGATGCGGAGTGTCTCGCAACTTGCCGTACCCCGGCCCGTCGCTTACCTATTATGTCAGAGAAGTAATTGAGAGTTGATTGGTTGTAAAGAAAGCCATAATATGGGTGGTCCCTCGATGAAAGAGACATTATGCAAATCCCTACATTATAAGCTGACTGCTACCACATGCACAAAGCATTAATGCGACGGTAAAGTGTTTAATGATAATATCTCCAATACTTCCCTATATGATTGGAGCGCATTAAGGCTTTGTTTAGTTCACGGACTAATTATCCAGAGATTATGTTATCAAGTTTATATAATAATAATAATCATAATAATAATAATAATAATGTAGGGTTGGGTATAAAAATCTTGAAAATCGAAAAATAATGACGAAAAATCGAACAGAAGAGCCGAGGCTCGCGAAATTTAATCATTCTGCAAAAAAATTAAAATAGTCGATTTACATTAAAAGTTTAAGTCCAAACAAAACCCAATGGGCGATTCGCGAGGTGCCCTTCTTTTGGGGTGGTCTTTAAATTTTATTTTTTCATCAATTAAAATCTTTAAAATTTACTCTTGGCTATGCATGGGTTCAGGGTTCGAGCCGCGCGGATCAAAATTTTTAAAAAAAATTTGCAAGGCAAGTTTAAATTTCGCTATCTGGGACCCGGCATACTTTTGTTAAAGAATTACAAAGTTATGCCGGACTACATCTTATGCTGTAATGAGCGGACTTAGCGTCGCTATCTTGGTCCGACATAACTTTGATAATTCGCTTCACAAAGTATCTTGAGTCAGACATAAAGTGCCCGTTAATAGTATGCCCAAGGGGCCCTTTTTGAAGGAATTTCAAATTATTCCGGGACCCCCGGCCCCCCTTTCCTTAAAAAGGGAGGCTTTGGGATAAAAAAACTTGGGGCCCCCGGGGTCCTTTGATAATCCCCCCTTCCCCAAAAATTTTTGGGTAAAAATGGTTCCCATTAAAAGTATGCCCCCAAACCCTCTTTGTGAAGGAAAATTTTAAATTATGCGGACCGACCCATGAAATCCCTTTGGCGTAGTATCTTAGGGCCTAAAATTTATAATTTTAAAAAAAACCGGGGTCCCCCTCCGTGCGGCCTAAACCTTGTCCGATTTTTTTTTTAAATTTTTGCAGGCGGGGGTTCGAAATTTGGGAAATGCCGGTTTAAAGTCGAAGGGGAAAAATTAAAGACCCGGCAATATGAGGGCGTAATTTAAACAACAAATATGAGGGGCGGAAATTTAAAATACCCCGAAGAAGGGCTTTCCGACGCAAAAAAATGAAACCCGGTGTAACGAGGGAAAAGGACAATCGCATGGTCGATAAAATGTCATATTTGGCTAATATTTGGGCTAATAACCCCGAGGAGTCATCGGCTCAAAATAATGCCAAAAAATGAGCGGGGTGGCCGGCCAGTGTGCAGCGCTTTTTTTTTTTTTTTTTTTTTTTAAAAAGTCTCCGCCGCTAAAACTGTACGGAAAAAATCGGTTTTTTAGTGGCAATTAAAAAAGTCGCCACTAAAGGTTAAATATCCCAAAACATGTATAATATGTGTATATTTAATAAGAAATATTCCAAAATATGTATAATATGTGTATATTTAGTAGTATATATAAGAATGATACGGTTTATATACATATCTTTGGAATTATATACACGCTTTATATACAAGAATGATACGGTTTATATACATATACATTTATACAGAGAATGATACGGTTATATACATATCTTTGGAATTAATTATACATTTATAATACATAAATTATACGTTAATTATACATTTATTATACACATATTATACAATAATGATATGATATATATATATATATTTTTTTTTTTTTTTTTTTTTACATATACAATAGTGATACATATTATATACCACAATGATATGGTTTCTATGATATATTTTTTATACGTATGATACACTTTCTATACAAGAGTCTGATTTATATACACATCTTTAGATTATATATACACTTTTTATACAAAAATGATACATATTATATACAAAAAGGATACAATTTTCTATTCTATAATACACATTATATACACAAATGATACATATTATATACAAAAATGATACATACCTTAGTGATTCATATTTGATACAGTTTCTATACATTACAGATAGGCACTGGTAAATACTTTTAGACACAAATGATACATATTATATACAAAAATCGCCTCAGAATTTTTTGGAATATTTCTTACTAAATATACACATATTATACATGTTTTGGGATATTTAACCTTTAGTGGCGACTTTTTTAGTTTTTTAGTTGCCGCTAAAAGCGCAAATTTTCTGTAGGCCTTTAGTGGCGACTTTTAGTCGCACAAAAAAAGTCTGACTCTTTTTTTTTTTTTAAAAAGCACTTGGGTTGTTGGGTCGGCCAGCCTTTAGTGGCGACTTTTTAAATCTTTTGTCGCCACAAAAGACTTGCTACAGATTTTGGCTACCGGATGGGAATTGTTTAGGGGCTACTTTTTGGATTTGGGTAAACTTGGGCCAGGGCGAGGTTTTATTTTTGGCCCAGCGACCATTTGTGTCCTTTTCCCTTGTAAGCAAATGGCCTCCTTTCTTTTGTATCACTGTTTCTGAAAAACTGGTTGAGAAAATCAATATAACAAAAGGAAGGTAATTAGAATGTGTCTTTGTATGTTTTCTTAGTTACTCTTACTGTATGTATATAACACCTAGTAATTCTATATCATAGTTATGATTTTTACGTTTCTTGTGTGTCACATTTTGTTTGATTTTGATTTCAATTTATCAGTTTTATGTTTTATTGCTTTTGAAAATATGAATTAGTGTAAATGGAATCGCTTCTAATATCATATCAAAAAAACCGAATTGAAAAAATCGAAACCGAACCGAACCGAAAGAACCGAACCGAACTAGTTGGGTTCGGTGTTCGGTGTCAACCTTCAAAAAATCGAAACGGAAATAGCCGAACCGAAGTTTGATAAAATCGAACCGAATAACCGAACGCCCACCCCTAGATTATTGTGCAATGAGTATAATATACTTATTGAATATTATGTAGAATATTCTTACGTGGCCATCCATCGTGTCAGCTAAATCGGTTCAATTTTTACACGATGAAAAACTGTTAGTGGGGGATCATATTTGAGCTAGAAGAAAGATAATAGTGAGAGCTTCTCTGAGCTGATAGGTTAGCGGAAGACATATATAGGACAAATTGCAACTATTAGGGGCTAATTTGACTATTTTCCTACTGTAAGGGTACTTTATATTTAGGTGTCCATAGTATTTATTGCTCATACTTGTATTTTTTGTTTAGCATCATAAAAGAGTTTATAGATTATAGAGATTTGCATAATTTATATCGATATACGTGACGAAGAGTTCTTCTACCACTAACCAGACTTTTGTATTATCTTTTGAAGAGTTCGATAGCAACAAAATATTGTCTATTTAGTAAATTTTATCCCAAGAATCCTTTTTCTCGTATGGAATAACCCGTATATTCCTTCCCTCTACTTCTGTTAGGGGTAGTGTCCAAAAATCGGTTTCATCGATACATTGAATCAATAAAAACGCTATTGGTTTATCGCTATCGGGTTATTGGATTAACGGTTTGTAAACGATTTTGTAATTATTTAGCGGGTTATCAGGTCGGTTTCCGATTTTAAAGATTTAGTTAATTGTTAAACCGATAACCCAATAGCTTATATTAAAATTACCTTTTTATCCTTAATTATCTATTAGTGGCTTTAAATTTTAATTTTTAAATATAAACCTATTTCTTAATTATATATTAGTGGCTTTAAAAATTTTAATTTTTAAATACAAATCTATTTCTAAATTACTTATCACAAGCACGCTTATTCTCTCAATTCTCATACGAAACTAGGGTTGTGCCTTGTGATGCCTATTGGTCTGTTGCTTACTGCTTTCTTTTGCATTTTATAGTTTTTGTTTTGCTGCTGGTGTTTTCTTTATGAAGAAGTTGGCCTTGTTCATGAACAAACGAACTGTGTACTAGCCTTGTTTTATTTTTGAAAAATTGCTAAAGTGTTAATTATAGTTTTTGTCTTGTAATTAGTGTAGACTTTATGCATGAAAGCAGTGTATATATGAACAAATGAAAACAAGAGAAAGCAAAAAAAATTAGCGGAGCATTTTCTTATTGGTTAAACCAAAAACCGAACCATTAAGGACCAAAAACCAATAAACCGATAACGAATATCTTATCGGTTTGGTTTTCGTTTAGCATGTTTACAAACTGAAAACCGATAAACCGAACCGGTAATTCACAAAACCGAACCGACCGATAAGCACCCCTAACTCCTGTTTCTCATATTCACACAGCATTCCCCTTCTTCCCTCACCCTTACCACCCCCCACCCCCCCCCCCCCCAACGCACCCCAACCCCAGCCCCACTGTACGGGGGGAAAGGACAAAATGAAAGGAGACCGAAAAAAGATCATGTAAAGAAATGCAAATATTAAATCACTTCAATTTGATTTTATTATTTTACGACAGAATGAAGTTTATTCGCCTCTATAATGGACTAGAATAGCTTAAAATTATGAATAGGTAGTTTCTACAATTGATTAATCACAAAAAAGATGATCATTGCGTGAATATTTCACTAAACATTTGATAAAAGAATGTACAGACAAAAAAGCTGGTGGGCAACATATCATCAAACTTTAATGACAATGAAACGTGACTAGGGTTCAATAGTTGGAATACGAAGAAAAGGTGGTGCTACTCCCACAAGTTGGCTAATTTTATATCTTTAAGCTCATAAATTTTTGTCATGATCAAGATTGAAGTCCATCTACTTGTGGTACCTTTCTTTAATTTTATTCCCTTTTCCAACTACATTGCACTCATAATCTTCTTCTTCCTCTGGAAAGTGGAAACCGAGCACGCATATATCGTTTGATAAACTTTGTAGATGCCAGGTCATGCGTAGTCACTAATACGTTGCAACTTCTAACTTTAAGTCCTATATGTTCCTGAAAAAAGCACACTTTATGAAATCAGAAAATGACACCTCGTGTCCAGTGAAATAGAGTAATTTTGGCCCATCTTCCAACTATTTATTTGGCATACCCCATGTAGCATTCAAAAAAATATTATCGATATTTTATAGCCACCGGTAACAGGGATATGCATGTTACCGGGGCAACATCTGTAGAATTAGCTGCATATTAACTGTAAGATGTGACTAACAGTACTTGATATGAGGTTTGAGAAGCCGGACCAGGTTAATGCTCCACTCTTGACTTGCAATGAGTTTGTCGATGCCTTTATGGATAAGTTCTTTCCCATTGAGACTAGAGAATCTTACGCCACCTAATTCAAAACGTTTGTAATAACAAATATTTTCTCATTTATATATATTCATATACTGATATAAGTATTATGTGCATCCAGGGGTCCAAATTTTAAAACAGAAATAATTATCACATGCACAGAGGTGGACCTAAGATTTTCACCAAGCGGGTTCAATATATTAAAATATAAAGACGCAAAGAAGCTAACAAAACTGTTAGTTTTCTTTGCAGTGGTTAAATACTTAAAAGAAAAAGAAAGCTCATTTGTTTTAGGGCAGGCTCGAACTTGGGGTCCGTTGTTTGAACCCACTTTGCCAGTGGGCTGGGCGTTGTCTTTAGTTCAAGTGGAGTCAAAATTTAGTATTTACCTTGTATTCTTTCAAAGACAGATTAAATATACATATATATACCGTATAATTTTTCGACGAAGTGGGTTCATATGAATCCACTTGACACCGCACTACTAGAAAACAAGGAATTAGCGACAGACAAAATTTTGTAGCTAATAGCAAAAATCCCATGCTAATCTCATTTAGCTACGGATTATAAGAAAATCTAACTAGCGATGAGTTATTTAGCGACGGATTAGCTAGGGATCACCGACAAATTCCGTAGCTAATTCCATGTTCTCTTGTAGTGCCGTGTGAGTCCGCCACTCCATGTAGATGGGGCAATGGTCCCATTGAAGGGTTAAAAAGATTCAGCTTGGAATGAAATGGAAACAAAAGTACGTAAACGTGAAACATGGGAGGAGGAGATTTGGTTAATTCCTCCCAGTCTGATATTGATAGATGTTCTGGACCTTTTGCATGTTGCAATGCAATGGTTACAAAAAAAAAAAAAAAATCAGGCCTTTTGAGTTTTGAAGGAACTTTTTAGGTGTTACTAATATTTAGTGAATCTTGTAGGGTAAGTCACTTGATTTTGTGCCAGAGGCGGATCTAGGATTTGAAGGTGGTGGGTGCGCGATTTCTTGATATGCGTGCTTGTTAGGAACGTGTATTTGGGTCGGGTTCATCTCTTTTTAGTTTATTCGGGTCAACTTAATAGGCTTTTTTTTTATTTGCAAATATGAAAATTACATCTCAAAAATCAAGAAACGAACATAATTAGCATCTTAAATAAGGAATCACACTCATTAACAACAGAAGTAAAATCAACATTTTCACCAAGGGACTTGCATCTCTTATGTATATTAAAGAATGAATTTGCACAAGTAAAATAACATCTTCAAATTGCACCAATCAAAATAAGAAAAGTAATAGAAAAACTCTTCAATAGGTAAATACGTATAGTAAATGTAGAATTAGATAAACTACAAGTTCTCAAAAATAAATCATAAATTTCATGTTTTTTTTAAACGATCTTACAAAATTTCCATCACAATTTAAGTAGTAAAGTGATTTAAATTGATTTTAACAATTATAGAATAGCATAAATTTTTATTATACACTCCCTCCGTCCATTTTTATTTGTCCATTATACATATATGTCCACTTTTACTTGTAGGTTATATAGTTTGAAAAACCAAGACATAATTTACCATTTTATACCTATTTTACCCTTATTATTAAGTACTCCAATTCATTTCTCATTTTATTTATTGCTTATTAAGAGTGTCCCAAGTCAAATATAGACAGGTAAACATGAACGGAGGGAGTAATAAACAAAGAAATTATAAAAAAAAAAAATTGAAGTTTGATCTCAATCCAAAATTCCCATTGAGACCCAAGTTTTTCGATTTAAATACTCACAAATTTGAGATTAAGAGAAATGATTAATTTAAGGGATTTTGAAGTTTCTATTTGTGTGTTCTCGAGAGATCACAGATAAAATAATAGAAAAGAGGAAGCAATATAAATAATAAAAAGATAAATAGAAAATTGGGAGGATCGAAAAGGAAATTGCGGTACAAAGGAAGTACGAAAAGAAAAAAAAATGGGAGTCGAAAAATGTTCAAGATACATTCAAAACTTGTGTCTGATGCAAATTAAGTGGCACACTTTGTTTATTTTACAACAATTGGCGAGGATCAAATATTTAGCACAATTTAAGCAAATTACAACATAAGTATATAAAAAATTTATTAATCGAGGGGGTGCCATGCCACCCCAACCCGAAAGGGTGGATCCGCCCCTGTTTTGTGCAGATCATAGTTTTCTTTGTTTCGATTATACGTCCCACAAAATATGAGAATTTTAATGTATGATCATCCTTCCTTCATCTAGGATCTTCTGCTTATAAACTATCCACGTCCGTCCTTCCTTTGTGAATGGGATAGCAAACTTTATGTATTCCCTTTCTTTTTCTTTAGACGTCATTTGATTAGAATGTTAATAGCTTCGTGCTTTTGGCTAAATTGCCGATTTTGTACTATTCCTACATAAATTTCTATTTTTCAAAAATAAAATCCACATATTTAAAGTTACATGAGAACGGTACTATTTCCTTCCGTCCCATTCAATTGTCGTTTTAGTTCTTTTCATGTCTGTTAAAAAAATAATAAATACAAGGTATAGTTTAGTAAGCTATCCCCTATTTAATAAAAATAGATTGATTTTTTTTCATCTTAAATACTTGCATTCTTATTAATATTAAGGATATATATAGTTGAAAACAACTATCAACTTTAGTCTTGAATTCCTAAAGTGACAGCTATTTTGAGACAATTTTTTAAGCTAAAGTGACAACTAATTTGGGACTGTAACAACTAATCTTTCGTTCCTGAAAATAATAATCAAGACAAGAAAAATAGCGACAAAGAATAATATTTGATTTCAAGAATTTGTGCGGGGGTTACAATCTTTATGAAATCTTAAATAAAAAGATGTAATCCTCTGATTCTTCTCTTCACGATACGGCCGTCAATCAAGGGCGTTGCTTGTTCTTGAATGGACGAATTACTTGTTGTTGAGATTTCACTACGAATGCGAAGCCGAGCTTGAATCACAAACGTAGAGGTAGGAAACTTGCGGCTCACCACTTGGAGCGAAGACTTCTTAGTATGCGGAAGACTTGTGGATGAGAGCTTCTCTATGTATTTTTCTTGATCCCTTTTGGCTTTATGAAGACCCCTATTTATAGTTGCAGGGGAGAGCTAGGGTATGTATATGATTGGTTGAACCATGTCATTTGAACACTTGATGACATTTGATTGGTTCTTCTATTGACTTGGCATGCTGTGTCACTTATGCACGTGGCATGATTTTATTGGTCCTTGACTTGACTTGGCACACCATGTCATTTGACACGTGGCATGGACCTTGGGCTAATAAAGTGGGCTCATCATGTGGAGTCCGACAAGATAGAGTAGCCCAATTGAATTGATCTTTCAATTAAATCCATACATGTTGGACTTAAGCAATAAATACGATTATCTTAGTCCATAATATTTGTTTGGACCAATACATCTCACATTTAGAATATGATCCACAAACTAATTTGTGGATTTAAGTCCGACTAAATTTCAGTGCCTACAAATGTCCCCTGCTTTAAGGCTTGTTGAGGTGCATGACTTGTCAGGCCTTTAAAGACGAGACTTGAAGTATTCGTGAAGCAAGTATTTTTTTTTTTTTTTTTTGTATTGTGTCCACAAGACTTCATGATGTGTCTAATAATCGACGATAATTCCGACGGGCCCTTTAGCTTCTTTGAGTCGCAACACAGACTTGACAACCGCCGTACATGAGCCTAACCTGACCTTTCATACATAAGCACTTTCCATACACAAATACTTTCCATTTATAACAGAAAATACGCAACAAGAACTGAAGCATCCTTTTTCTTTAATTTCTTATTTGCTGCACCCTAGGAAACATACAGCCCTTGACCTTGATATGCATTAAATTAGGTAAGGCTACTGCTAGTATTGCACGAGTTAGCCTCATATTTCATGTTGCAAAGTAGTCACTCTCCATATACAAGCTTAACCACCACATATATCCCAAACTTTCCGTCATTTGCATGCTATTCCTTTCCATATTTTATGAGAGAACATGGATTTTCTATAAGCTTAAATTTTCCAGATATAAACTCTTTCCCATATTAGGAGAGAATAGTGACTTTCCATATATAAGTCTAAACTTTCCATAATTTAATTCCAACTAGAACAAGGATTTCTTTGGGTAGTCCATGTAGGAACCAGATTTTGACATCTATAAATATCCCGCATTATCACGGTGGTTTAACGTCAATTTGCGGCATCATCAAGTTTGTTTGAATCCATCTCTATAAGGTAATTACATGTATTTTCGTCACTTTTTTCATAGCTCTGTACGTCTGTGGTAGAAAATTCATATCTTGATGTAGAAATGTCGAAATTAGGATCTGTTTGATGTTTCAGAAACTAAACTTACAGAGCTACATCTTACGTGGAAACCACGACCAAATTGCTTCTATATTTTCTTAGATATTGATAGAGAATCAGACTTTGAATTATGGTTCGTTGGTTTATCAGTTTTGCACGTCCTGACGAAAAATCTTATATCTTGACTTAGGTACATCAGAATCACGAACGGTTTGCGGCGTCGGAAAGAAGACTTGTAGGGCCACGTCATAGATGAAAACCACATTCAGATTGCTTCTATATTCGCTCAGGTATATTTGTCTCTTAAGCCTTCGAAATATGATTTCTTGCTTTCTTGGCTTTGGACATGGTCTACGAGTCTTACCTTTTCTTTTTAATTTCTTTTGTAGGTTTTCGAGCGCATCTATACGGAAAATATGATGCACTTTTGTGACCGCAATACGCCGCGTCCTCATCTAGAGATAGTGAGCGACAAATGAAATTCGAATGCCAAATTCTTTTCCTTGGAGGTTCAACCTCCGGTGATCGGCGCCTTCTAACTTGATAGAGAGCTATCTGTCGAATCGCTTCATCTTGCTGAATGGTAAAAAAGATAAAATACCAAAGACGTCATGATCACCTTCTCGGGCAAGGCCATTAATATGAATGTCCCTCTTTTGAAATTCCGCAATTCGTCGGGACATCGCGTCTACCGAATCTTCCCATCCTAAAGGATGTTTCAGCAATTGGAGTGTTCTGCCTTCTGTATTTTCTTGATAGCAGATCCAACGTACATGCCAAAGATGACGAAGAAATAGTGGCAGAGAGATTGATATTCAAGATCAGACTACTGGCCACAAGATGAAGCTTCATGATATTGGAACTGTGTTCACCATGCAAACTAGATTGTCGTACTTCAATCCATATCTATAATGCCAAATTGAAGCATCGTGCCGATGGCATCGATACGTATAGAACCAAGAGGCTTCGTGCAGTTAGCACTGTGGGTGTCGATCTATTTAGAACCAAGAAGCTTCGTGCAGTTGGCACCGTGCGTGTCGATTCGTATAGAGTCAAGAAGCTTCGTGCAGTTGGCACTATGGGAACCATCATCTCTGTAAAAGTTCGCATCTCGCGGGTGGGGTTGGCACTCGAAAAGCTACTTCGAACTTGTTAGTACTCTTTCGGACGTGTTTTGAGAAAGAGTCGCCACCTAATTTTTAGGAAATTAGGAAAATTGGTGGTGAAAGGTTTATTCAAATACAGTGAAAAATCCTTCGTAATCCAGAGTTCTAGGTAAGGGTTCTGGTGATCCCCCACGACCCAAACCGATGGGCCATGACTAGTGCCCGAGCTGGACACTCATATACGAACCTGCTAGATATAATCAGACTGAAACTAAAGACAATATGGCAATCGGTAAACGCATGCTGTAGAATCATACTCATAATGTCATATATCAGAATGAACCTATCTCTCGAGGAATTACAGCTAACCAACACATAACAAAGTATGCAAGCCGATAAGGCTGCCACTATACACGGGAATATCTATAACGACCTACATCTGTATAGCTGACCAAACCATATATACAACCCGCATTGCCTACTGCAGACCTCTGCAAGTATAACAAAGTCTATGTCAAAGGATACGTACCAAAATGACTCAAGCTCCTATCAATAGAGCTCTCTAAACGGTGACGAAGTCCTAAATCGGAGGATCACCAAAGGCGAGTGTACAGAACAAGGCATGAAACGCAACCCCCGAAGAAGAAAATGGTCGGTACGAAAAATGCATCGAGTATGTAAACGCATGAAGTACAATAAAGAGAGAAAGATCATAAAAAAAGATGACGGAGACAAGTATGATAATCAAGGAATACCAAACATTCGTACTTTATGAGATGAGTCATGCATATGTATAATATACCATACCTGGCCCATTATGGGACTCGGTCAATGAAGTCATAGACATATATACCGTACCCGACCCATTATGGGACTCGGTGAAATAATCATATATCGTACCCGGCCAATTATGGAACTCGGTGAAATAGTCAAAGACCGTACCCGACCCATTATGGGACTCGGTGAAATAGTCATATACCGTACCCGGCCCATTGTGGGACTCGGTGAAATAATCATATATATATAAATAGGTACGCGGCCCTCTAGTGAGGGACTCAGTGAAGTGATGCAATAACAATGTGCACGAATACGTACCCGACCCTCTAGTGAGGGACTCGGTGGAGTGAGGCAATAACAATGTGCACAAATACTTACCCGGCCCTCTAGTAAGGGACTCGGTGAAGTGATGTAATAACAATGTGCACGAATATGTACCCGGCCCTCTAGTGAGGGACTCGGTGAAGTGATGTAATAACAATGTGCATGAATACGTACACCGGCCCTCAGCCGAGGACTCGGTGAAATGATGCGGTAACAATGTGCATGAGTAGGTATTAGAGCAATCGTAAATGGCACTCGGGAGAATAGATAGAATAAACCTAGAATAAACCAACACTTGAGAATCAAAGATAGCTATCATGTCAAGTACCACTGAGAACCAGAACTCATTGGAATCATGTATGTTCATCGTTTGCTCATTTTATGTAATTCATGCCAAAAAGAAAGAAGGGAAAAGCTTTACATAC
>NC_081343.1:24852228-24862554 GCF_029784015.1 Lycium ferocissimum
AAATTGTTTAGTAACACATTGTGGCTTAAGATCAAGGTGGAGGAGTGAATATATGGCCATAATATTGGGAGTAAGGTATGAACCTTTTGTTATTAATGTTAATCTTGGTTCATTTACGGAGATAGAACTGTTAAATAGCCGTATAGTGGTTTGATTTGTGGAAATATAGGATGAACCCCATATGGGATATTTATGAGGTATTTTGGGAATATTATGATTGGTGTTGGTATTGTTGTTGTTTGTTGTTGATTGTTGAATTATGAATTCGGGTTAGGCAAATAAACAGGGGAGATGCTGCCCGAATTTTGGCAGATTTTAAGGAGGTTTAATTTGAAGGTTTAGGAAAAGTGTATGATGGTGAGCCTAACGATAGTATGAATGGTTTTATATGTAGATTTCAAGACAGGCGGTAGGTTAAAAAGTCGAGAAGCGAACTTCCAGGTATTTTAAGGCTCGTCCCTTTCTTTTAAAGGCATGATTCCTATGTTTTGATTCCATACATGACATCCATAATATTTTTTACTCCTAGAAATGCCGGAAGTTTATAGTTTGTGAAAAATCTTACAATGACTCCAATCTTAGAGATTTTCAAGCCTAAGGTTCTAGATGATTTCATGACATGACTGAGCGTGCTATATAACATATGGCCTCAGCTTATGTCTGAGTGTGCTATATAACATATGGCCTCGAGCCCATGTCCGAGTGTGCTATATAACATACGGCCTCGACTTATGTCCGAGCGTGCTATATAACATATGGCCTCAGCTAATGTCTGAGCGTGCTATATAACATATGGCCTCAGCTTATGTCTGAGCGTGCTATATAACATATGGCCTCAGCTTATGTCTGAGTGTGCTATATATGGCCTCAGCTTAAAACTGAGCGTGCTATATAACATATGGCCTCAGCTTATGTCTGAGCGTGGTAAAGGCATGCATTATATATATATATATACACACACATATATATATATATATATACACACACACATATATACATACTCATGTTGCATCAAAAGTTCATATGCACGTACATGTTTATCAGAGTTGGTTACGAGTGGCGGATCGAGTCCGTTACTCTTTTATCATCCGAGTCGAGATATATTGTTTCGGATCCGCTTACATACTCGGTACATTGTTCGTACCGACGTTCCTTTGCCTAGGAGCGCCGTGTTTCATGCGCGCGTGTGTGTATACGATGAGTAGAAGACATTGGCTATAGGATGTTCCCGGTGCCATCACCGGATTGCGAGCTCCATCTCGCTCGGAGTGTTGCCGAGTCAAAGTACTTATGTTATGGTATTTTGTATATGTTAGAGACTTTGCAGACAGTGTCCTGTGGGTAGTGCGTCGAGCAGTCGACAGTGGTATAAAGCGACCATATAGGTCGATGTGTTTTCAAGCTTTATTTTTTTTAAGGATTTTGTTGTGACTAAAGGTTTTCTTGAATTAACGATAAGTGAGAAGTCCCTGATTTGACAAAAGAGTTTTATTGAAAAGTTTTTTCTTTTTACCTGACGGAAACGTCATTTCGTAGATTAAAGGTTCACAAAAAGTTATGACTCATGGATGGAATGGTAGTATGGCACTCAGCCGAGTAGGGTGTATATGGTACTCAGCCGAGTAGGGTGTTGGGTGTCAGTCGCGGCCCTCCGGTTTGGGTCATGACATGGGCCATGACTAATGCCCGAGCTGGACACTCGTATACGAACCTGCTATAGATAATCAGGCTGAAACTAAAGACAATATGGCAATCTGTAAAAGCATGCAGTAGACTCATACTCATAATGTCATATATCAGAATGAACCAATTCCTCGAGGAGTTACAACTAACCAACACATAACAAAGTATGCAAGCCGACAAGGCTGCCACTATACACGGGAATATCCATAACGAATTACATCTGTATAGCTGACCAAACCATATATACAACCCACACATGTCTACAGACCTCTAAGAGTATAACAAAGTCTATGTCAAAGGATCTGTACCAAAATGACTCAAGCTCCGGAACAATAGAGCTCTCCAAGCAGCTGAGCAGAAGTCCTAAACCGGAGAATCACCAAACTGAGTGTCTGTAGCTGCGGGCATGCAACGCAGCCCCCGAAGAAAGGGGGTCAGTACTAAAAATGTACAGAGTATGTAAAGCATGAAGTACCATAAAGAAGATCATGACTAAGTAAAAGATGACAGGAGACAAGTATGATAATCAAGGAATACGAAAGCATCTGTACCTTATGAGATGAGTCATGCATATGTATAATATACCGTATCTAGCCCATTATGGGACTCAGTGAATGAAGTCATATACATATATACCGTACCCAGCCGATTATGGGACTCGGTGAAATAATCATATACCGTACCCGGCCCATTATGGGACTTGGTGAAATATAATACGTACCCGGCCTATTATGGGACTCGGTGAAATAGTCATAGACAGTACCCGGCCCATTATAGGACTCGGTGAAATATAATACATACCCGGCCCATTATGAGACTTGGTGAAATAATCATATTTATATAAATACGTACCCGGCCCTCTAGTGAGGGACTCGGTGAAGTCATGCAATAACAATGTGCACGAATACGTACCCGACCCCCTAGTGAGGGACTCGGTGAAGTGAGGCAATAACAATGTGCACGAATACGTACCCAGCCCTCTAATGAGGGACTCGGTGAAGTGATGCAATAACAATGTGCACGAATACGTACCCGGCCCTCTAGTGAGGGACTCGGTGAAGTGATGTAATAACAATGTGCACGAATACGTACCCGGCCCTCTAGTGAGGGACTCGGTGAAATGATGCAATAACAATGTGCATGAGTAGAGTATTAGGAGCAATCATATACAACTGAATCATCATCTGAGACTGGGGAGAATAGATAGAATGAACCAACACTTGAGAATCCAAGACAACTATCATGTCAAGTACCACTGAGAACCAGAACTCATTGGAATCATGTATGTTCGTCGTTTGCTCATTTTATGTAATTCATGCCAAAAAGAAAGAAGGGATAGCTTTACATACCTTGAAACTTATCTATTTGCTCAACTTCTACTTCTCGGTCTTGCAAATCTACAATCAAGGAAATTCATAATATCGTTAGGCTCCTTATCAAGTGCTTACCTTAAGCCTTTAAGTTAACTCTTCCTAGAATCTGCCGACATTTCGGCAGCACCTCCCCTGTTTATATTCCTAACCCGAAATCACAGTTACCAACAACCAACAACAACAACAACCACAACATCAACAACATCATCATTAACATCAACATACTCCATAAAACATCTCATATGATATTTATTCGATTTTTCAACCAACTACTCTGTTATACGGCTATTTAATCGCCCTATTCCCGCAAGTAAACCTAAAACAAGATCAATAGGGAGGGATTCATACCTTATTCTTAATAGGACAGCAATATCTTCAGTGTTCGCCTAGAATCCAAACCGAATCTACCGCAGAACAAGACTACAAACACAACTGCGCGCTATCCGGACCTAAACTAATATTTCACCACTTGAAAATTGCTCACTTTTTGGTACCCTCACTCCCTCTTCTGATTTCTGGAATTTTCTTGGCAAAATCTAATGAAAAAGGGGGTTTTACCCCTTTATATAGTTGGTCAAAGTCGGTGGAAACCAACTTAATAATTGACCTTTGCGAATGCGAAGTCCTCTCGCGAACGCGACGGCCTGGGATTTCCATGGCCATCGTGAATGCGAGGCCATCTCGCGAACGCGAAGGGCAATTCTGCCCAGTTCGTCAAATTTTCATCTTCCGCCGCCCATCCACCTCCAATCCTTTTGATACCTCTCATATATGATCATAAACCCTTATAACCATAAAATAGGCGCATATCACTCCAGTGTTCACAATTAAGCGGTTAACACCTATGGAACTCAACGTTCAACTACGAGGTGTAACAGGAAGGTGTTAGGCACCCTAGTATTAAGGATCCGTAGCATACGGTTGACCTTCGAGGTTCAATGTGTGATTCTGTATGAACTGCTTATGCTTGTGTAGTTTTCCATATAAAAATGCTGTCATGGCATATCATTTTGGTTTTAAAAGAGTCAAACAAATTCCCTTTAAGTAAAGGTACTTTGAGTTAGGATTTAAAATATCCGGATAAAAAATAATTTTTCCTTTTACTTATAAGGATAGTAATATCGAGCGTGCCCCTTCTAAAACTAATGCCATGTGTTTGTTTGTAAGAAAATACATATGCATACATATATGTATAGTCTTTTATTAATTCATACATTATCCACATTTTATCTCTTTGGTCAACCATATCCTCAGAATTATTTTCCCAAACTCAGGCTTTGAAAGAAATCTCATTCATTTGAATTCATTAAGTTGGGTCTAGCCCAAATATTTCTTTTTACTTTCTTTTCTTAAGTTTCTCAGATTGTAAAATATACCTTTAAAGATGTATTAAAAAATAATCAACTTTTGTGCAAGAAAAATATACTTTCACTTTTTATTTACTTTAATTAGGTGGAATACAACTCTTTTATCATTTGGATACAATTTGAAACATCATCTACCCAAATCCTAGGTTCCAGCTTCTAAGGGTTTCAATATCTATACAAGTGTATTTTTTTGCATACTTATACAAAAAATAATGTAAAACTTATGCTAAAAGGAAAGGAAAGAAAGTTTAGTTTTTTCGGCCTTGGGCCCAAATCCCATACTCTTCTAGTCTTCGTCCGAAGCTCTAAGCATCCAATCCTTTTACTTCGTCCTTAAGCTTTGCTTTCCGTGCTTGTTTTATTGGTACCTTGCACAATGAAAAGGAAAATAGTTAGTCAAAATGATATGCCATCCCGCAGGGTGACGTTTAGGAACATAAATAATAATATCCCTCGGACTCGTATCAAACTTTGGGAGCTTTGATTACGGAGGCTCAGACTCACGGTTCCGAATATGGCAAAGGAACCGAAATTATGTCGCGGCTGCAAACTAGGGGGCCATTTGGTTCCTACCTCGTGATATCAATGTGAGATCATCCTTGCCTAAACCGAGGGACAACCTTTCCGGCAAAGGCATGGCCTCAAAAAATCATTTTTTCATTAGCCCAAGTGTAGTGTCTTGTTCAAATCAGTGAGATTTTTCACCAAGTATAGCAGTCTGTTCATTTTTCAGCAAAATACCAGAAGTGATGGCATCTATTCCAAAAAAATGAACAAACTATAGTGTAGCATCTGTTTCTCAGTAATATGCAGCAATTTAAATCCAGTAACAGCACCCCAAACTTCAGCAAAAACAAAGCAGCAAAATGTAGCAACACAACAAAACTAGAAAACCAAAAATATGCAGTAGTTGCTGCATCTTAAACTGCAGCATTGGCAGCAACTCTTTTAGAACTCAAAAGCAGTAGCAGCTTCCTCTTGAAAGCAGCAACCATTCAGCCAAAACGTAACATCAGATGGCTCAAAACACACCAGCAGTTTACCCCAAAATGAGGTAGTAAAATAAAATAGCCATCCTCAAAATGCAGCAGCTGGTTTGTCAAGGCACAGCACTTTGAAGATTTTACATGTGCAGCAAATCTTCAAGGATCAGTAGTAACTCAAGTGTGCAACAATCAGTCCATGACATTTTGGGATTTGAAACTCCCTAGTTCATGCAAATAAAGAGGGGAGAAGGAATGAGTATGTGTATACAGAAAAGTTGTAACAAGATACTATCACATCTTGGTTTAAATTATTTGAAGAATGATCTTGGCAACAACTGCAGCAACAAGTATTCAGAACAACTTAATGAGTAAGAACTTAGCAACCAGTAAATTACTACACATGAAACACAACTCAATATAGTATATGCCTTGAGACAACCTCCAAGACAGATAAACACTAACACTACGATAGAATCTTAAACTCAAAGGCCTAAATAGCAAAAGGGGATTACCACCTTCCATATTTCGATGCCGTACAAGATCAAAAGGTTTCTCGAACCTTGGGCATGGCAGGTTGTCAAAGGAGGCTAAACCAATCCCTAAGTTTGCCTTAGATTTCAACCACAAGGACAATAGGAAAAAATGCAGTCAAGGGAACTACTAACCAGCAAGCAAGACTTAGAAATGCTTTTATGAGTGAACACATAAGAGATAATTTTTTAGGAAAAGTAAAAGGTAATTCCCAAACAGGATGCCCACTATTCCACTCCAGTCTTAAAACAAAAGCTTAGTGCTAGATTTCAACAGTTTCAATCAACACTCTTGATAAGGAAAGATCAACTAAACATATACCACTTATTAAACACAGCTCATGATTTGTAAGGAAGGATCTGCCTCATTTTTCTTTTATCAACATACCGGCAGCTATCTAAAAAAAAGAGAACAAACAGGACACAAAGCAGAATTTGTATGCATTTTAAAGCTGAAATATATAGTCACACAAGGTTTAATATCCAAATCATTTTTAGCTTTCTTTAACAGGGCTGAACATGACATTCATTTCCTTTACTTTTAACAAAGCAATTTCTGTATTAAAGGATAAGAAGAACTTTATTCACTTGGTCATATTCAATGGAAGCTAGAGATTGTGAGGCATAGGATGATGCACACATACATAAGCTAAGGAATTCAGAAATCACAACATAGCACCAACAAACAAAGTGAAGACTACACTAAATACCAAATGGAACAGTGTCACATACTAATGGTGGACACAGGGCTGATCAGGCACCAATGAAAATTATCTAGGAATGCTAACTACACTAGAAACAAGTTTAAAGAAGAAGGAAAGAAATGGGATCATGTCCAAGTCAATAGTCACTCAACAAGTTTGAAAAAATGAGAAAGTTTAAGATTTATGTCTTCAAAGATCTATGGTCAATTAGAAAAGAATTTTAACAGTGTTAGAGCTCTTACTCATATCCATAGTGTTAGAACAAAACAATGTTCATTTTTCAAACATACATATAGGGAACAGTAGGTCAAGCAACTAGTTTTATACCTGTTTATTGTGTCTAGCAACTCAGCAGATTAGGAGATGAGGGAAAAGAGGGAGGAGGCTATACTTCACAGACTTGCTTAGAGATAACATTTCCTATGCATGATATTATGTCAAGTCAGGTTTCATGTTTCATATTAAGGAAAAACAAAACAGGCCACACATAGGGGAATAGCCATTCAACTCACCCAATTCTATCTCCTTCTCCCAGAAAACCACCAAGAACACACTTTGCAACTTGAATCAAAACGAGGTAGGAATACATATACACATCTCTTTTGGAAACAACTCAACTCAAAATGAGTCACACAAGAGAGACAGTAAGATGCTTATGATAGACCAGTGACCATCTTAATATTCACAAACCAAGCAAACTGACCAAGTAAGAGGTTAAAACAAATATGACCCCTACTGCTCTCAAAAGAGACATTTTGCATAGATTCCGACTCAATGAAGTCCATTCAGATGTCATGTTGTCATTATGAGGCTCTAAAGGGTTCCCTTGGCAATCTTATCCTTTCTTCTAGGTGAGATAAACTCAAAACTGGACGCTTAGTGCATCCTAGCACAAGCTGAAAGTTAGAGACTTTTTATAAAGCATGTATTCGAAGGACTACTCAACCCCTTGAAAGAAGCTGTCCAGAGCTGCCCACGTCTACTTCTTTTTCTCTAATTTTATTATCAGTCTAGGATGATTAAAACCCTTCTGGGCATATAAGGATTCCTATGAACTATTCAATTCCGAATTAACCTATCCATAACTAGGCTATAACAGATTGCACAAGACTAACCTATATCTTTGACTAAACTGAAAAGGCATTGATCATCAAACATGTTTAAACTTGATTATTTTACCTAAGCTTACTACATTTTACAACTGTATCAATTCCAACCACTATCTAACTTCACAAAATTATATAACTGAATTAAACAGTTTAACCTAAAGCTGAGCAATTTAATGTAAGCAAACATATAAAACACATAAGAACACGAAATGACTAAAACAAAGCAAAAGGAAAGATAAAGAATTGCCTTTTCCTCGAGCAGTGATGGGGGCGACAAGAGTTACGAATCAACTTCGAAACAACGCGATAACTAACTCGAATTCAAAATTATTTTAACTTGTTCCGATAATTCAAGAACTCGATTTACAAGAGAAAAATTCTTGTTTTAAGCCACGTAATTGAAAAGTTCAGAACTTGGGGATGTTAAAACTTATTCAAGAATGAGAAAATGGGGTTCTATTTATAGAACCCCAAAACCTAGGGTTCTTGTGTTTGAGACCGATGTGGGACAAAGTTTTTATCTGAAATTCATTCATGATGGGTTTTAAATCCACATCTTTCTCAAGAAAAAGAGAAATTCAAAAAGAATTCAACAACAAAAATGAAAAAAAGAGCAGATATTACCGTTTGATTGAGGAAGAAAAAAAGGGCATTAAATCGCCTTGCTCGAAATAGGTGGACAATACTGGAAAAGGTAAAAGGAGCGAGATTCTTTGCCGAAAATGGCTTCTTCGTGAGTTGGAATTTGTTGTAGAGAGTTTAAGGGTTCGTTTGGTATTTTCATTTTGCGAAGATGTAAGTTTTGGGATTAAAAGGTAAGGTGGGCCGGGTTTGGGTATTGGGCTGGAGGAAACATTGGGCTGGAGGAAACATTGGGCTGATTTGGAGATTAAAAAAAATGACTTTGCATTTCAATTATAACCTCCATTTGTAGAAATAATTCAAATTGAGATCATCTCTTTAAAATCAAAGCCAACCAAATTGAAATAAGCTTGAGATGAATTAAATATTCAACTAACTTATTAAGCTTCTTGAATTAACATAGTAAAATATTACTTTAATTTTTTTTTTTGACAATTAAAAATACCTACTTAACCAAACACTTGTTTTTTGTGCGAATTGATTTTCGAATTTGATAAAATAGACACAATTAATACTAAAATATTATGTAAAATATACATAATGCATATATTAGGCGCTTTGCCAATGAAATGGCAAAAATGTCACCAAAAGCTGTTTTAGAAAGTATTTTTGATTTTTCTAAATAATTCTTTTACTTTGTTTGCGATTCAATAAGCTTGACTAGTTAATTTAAATTTTTGGAGGGCAAAAATTGGGTGTCAACAATCTCCATCATCCCTTTTATTTTTTTGCTGGTTTATGAGGGAGTGCAAATAGTCTCGACATAATTCCAAGAAGATGCAAGAGATGGTCGTTCGATTGGCGAGGAACTACTTCGCGCGTCCCCCTCTTGTGGCTCGGCGAGAAAGTGGTGTGGAGTGACCATATTACATCTCCAGAGAGTGAGCAACCGTATTCCATAATTGGAGACACATCGGCCCTATTCTATCATTGGGGGCACATCGACCGTATTCCATCATTGGAGACATATCTCACGTCGACCGTATTCCATCTTTGGCGAGCGAGCATGTGGCGTATCTCCGCAAATATTTCTTGATGTAGGAGCGATGAAATCATAAGCTTCTTGTTTCGAAAAAGTCAGATCTTGAAAGGTCGCAACATATCAAAAAATTACATCTAAAATCCTTAAGAACAAGCCAGAATAATTTTTTGAAGTTGAACAAAATATTTGTTACACTGATTTTTCAGATTTTCATGCTATGTCGGAAAAATTCATATCCCTAGTTAGAAGCGTTCAATTTCTGAGACGTTTGATTGTACAAAATCGTAACTCCTGCATCTGCAACATATCCAAAATTCACAGCAAAAAGCATTCTTGATTGACGGGAATTAATTTTTCAATTTGACTACACGTTTGGAATGCCTTCTTTTGTTAAACTTATGCGACTGAACTTAGAATGTAACTCTAAGCGCCTACATACTTCGGTGAAGAGGATCAAGTCATAATGTAGTTCAGAAAGAGTGAGTTTTTTTTTTTTTTTTTTTTTTTTTTTTTTTTAATGTCCAAACTTTTTCCTGTGTCGCTCATTTTAGGTTTTCAACCTAGCATTTTTTTGTTGTCGGTTGTACATACACATTGAACTCGTCGGCCAGGAGTATTCAACTTGAAGATGGAGCTTTTGTAACTTCAAGACTCTGCTCAATTTTGAAGAGCTTTGTAATTTGAGAATTTAGCTCAAATTTGAAGAGCTTTGCAAGTTGAAGACTCGGCTCGTATTTTGAAGAGCTTTGTAACTTGAAGACTCGGCTTGTATTTGAAGAGCTTTGCAACTCAAAGACTTGGCTCGTATTTTGAAGAGCCCTGCAACTTGAAGACTAGACTTGTATTTGAAGAACGTCACAACTTGTAGATTTAGGTCGAATTTGAGAAGCTTCTTCATATGAAGATTTATTCGAATTTTGACGAGTACGACGACTGAGATTTAGCCCGAT